>NC_133346.1:21672132-21852132 GCF_030506205.2 Paramisgurnus dabryanus
TTATGTACTTACCTCAAACAACTATACATCATTAAAAAGGGTCAAGACCTAAGCTTCAGTTTTTGACCTTTATTTTATTCTGAAAATCCTATAGTGACAGTTATGTGTTCAATTTGTCAGGAGTTATAAAAATGATAAACGGAGTACATACAGTACTGTCCAAAAGTCTTAGGCCACCATGCTACCATTAGATTTGTTGTTTTTGCAATTGTATAGTGATCATATATAATTGTTTCTCATTTTCTTTATTAGAATACATCCAGAAAATACAGGAAATGTGTATTTAGTATTAAAAACTCTATAGAAATTTAAACTGATGTGTTTTCAGGGTAAACTCCCCTTCCACTTGAGCAATAGCAGGAAACTGCAGGATCTCTTAAACCTTAATAAAATTAAATCTTAATTTCTAATTTTAAAGAAATTAGTCGTTTTACTTCATTCTGCTCAAAAACGCTTAAGATGGTGTTTAGTGCCAAGAGAGGTCACACTGACGATGCCTTAAGAAGACATTTTGTCCTGAAAATATTTTTTTTATTTTTTTTGTACTGTACATATTTCGTGTATTTTCTGTTTGTATCTCAATAAAATAGAAAGTAAATATGGATGGACATTATAACTTCTAAAACAACAAATCTGGTGGTTGTGGACTAAGACTTCCGCACTTTAAATAGAAATATTATTGAGAAAAATACTTCTGCATGATCGTCATGAAAGCACTGGATAAAACAACGTCCATCTGGGCTTTTTATTCAAAGTGTGCATATTTGGAGAAATATTATTATTTATTTTTTTAAGGTATACTTCAAATTTCTACAGGGAGGAGTAATATTTTATAATTTTATTTCAAAACACGGCAATATGAAACTTGTATAGATTCGTTTAGCTTACGCATTGTCATGTTTCTGTTTCTCACAGAACCAAGGTTACAATAGTAACCGGAGACGTACCCTTTCATGACCGGTCTTTTGTCATTGCGTCCGAGCTGACGCTATGGGAGATTGTATAAAATCACGCTGTGAGAACAGCGAAGAGCATCCCCAAGTGGAGCTTACTCAAATCCATGCACTGCAATGCTAGCCATAGCACAATTCCCGCCCTTGTTCACATATGGGAGAAAGTTGTGGAAGGCCATACTTCATGTTAAGCATAAATATAAAGCCTACTGATAAAGGACACCATAAACAGTATTGAATGCAAATTAAACTATGTTTGACAGGTGCAGTATTTGAAAATCGATATTTATTTATTTATTTAAACATCATAATGTCATTAAATAATATGTATTTGTGTACAAAATGACATATAAACATATTTTCCTATTCTATTTTGCCTGGAAACGCTACCAACACTCTTGCGTGTCACATGAAAAATAGTCGTTGGTTCTGTTTCTAGCATGCACGCGTTTTCCTGTGAATGGGGCTAGGCTAAATGCTAACACAGTCACGAGGCGCTGTACAAAGATTAAAAGTGCACACATTGAAAAAAGAAAGATATGTATTAATGTGTCTACGTTAAGGTAAGAACATAGTAAAATATTGAAAAACGGTGGTGTTTTCCTTTAAAGTACACTACATTATGACTTTACGGTACTTTACAGGTCTACCAGCTCTGACTTTCTGTCTCTGTCTTTCCAGCATGTTGGCTGTGATAACATACTGGGATCGGATGCCAAGGAGGACAGGTGCCGTGTATGCGGTGGGGACGGAAGCATGTGTGAGGTCTCTGAGGGCCTGTTTAATGATTCGCTGCCCAGAGGAGGTCAGGACGTCACCTATTACACACTCATCATAAGCAACACTCATGTGCAAATTATACAAATTAAAAGACAAATTGATGCTTGTCTAATAATTTCAGAAAGGATAAAACTTAGCCTAGCATAAACTTGGTCAAAGCTGTTGGCTATCATCGCCATGAGCGATCTTGTGGCTTTGTCAGTGACCAATGAGCTCTGCAGGCATCATGCGCAAGACAACAAATGTGGCCTGGTCCAAACTTTGTGTCAGATTACTGTTCTACATGAAAAAATGTGATCAAGGTTTCATCACGTTTGCAGTAAGTCTTCACAAAATGTAGAAAGCACACAGAAATCCATCACTCGAAGGCTAACGTACGGACAAGAAAAGCAAGCGAGACGTAGAGCGACTTTCCTTTCAGAATCCCATTCCAGAGAGGACACCGCACGCCTGCCAAACGCGACAAGTTTTTAATCGTTTTCCACAAAGAGAAATCCTGCTTGAAGAAAGCACAGCACAAGCAAGTGGAGGAACGCATTGTCTTTTGGCAGTGGCTCCTGTCAAGGGGCCAACGGGGCGCTTTAGCCAAGCTTGACATTTTTCGTGGAAATGCTGTGTTTTTTCATCAGGCAACCAATGATAGAGCTTACGTTTTTGGGTCAAGAAACGAGTTGTCAAAATAGAGGCGGTTAAACCATGTACAGGTATTAATTACATCATCCAGTGAGAGATTCAATAAAACGTCTAATATCCCATGCGTCCGTATCCAAAAGTATTCCCTGTAGTCGTGAGGGACTGTTTTCTCCTTTTAAGGTATAGCTGGTAAATCATCTGAAACTGTAAGGGGGTTTTGAAGGGTTGGTGTGCGTGTGGATTCTTCTCTTGTAATGAATTTGCTGTTGCCAATAGCCATGAAACAAGAAATAAGCATTAGCCATTTAACCTTAAAGGAGTTGGATATAAATTGGGATAAACATAATTACCAGAGTATTTGGAAGCGTAGTGAATGCTCTGAGACAGCATTTCTTGCTTTAAAGCGAAAGATGGAAGATGAAAGTTAGACCATTAGTTTCTATTTCCAACCGAAGTACTTGAGGATGGGGGCATCATTATCAAAATAACGCAATGGATAAAGTAAAATGCACCGTTTTTCTTTCTTTATTTTTTTATGTTGACATCAAATTGCTTTGACTGATCGAGCCTCACTTTCACATGTTCCAGGTTACATGGAGGTCGTCCACATACCCAAAGGATCAGTTCACATTGAAATCAGAGAGGTGGCCATGTCAAAAAACTACATTGGTGAGTTTTTGTATCCATCTTCAATTAGCTCAGGGATTCTTTACACAACACTGTTTTAAAGGTCACATAACACACACAGTTTCTGCAAATCTCATGTTAATCTTGGGTACTTGTAGAGTAGTATTGCATCCCTCACATCTCCAAAAAGTCTTTAGTTTTGTCAGATTTATAAAAGAAAGATCAACTTTATCGTTTCTTTCCAAAAACAGCCGAAATGCTGGAGGTGTATCGTGGGCTAAACGAATATACACAAGCACGCAACATACACAAAACATTATCGGCATTATAACATTTGATACTATGTAACTATTTACATGCTGATTGCCCACAAAACCCAGACATTTTTTTGTTGAGAAGTACCCATTTTACCTCCACAAGTTGTCGAAAAAATACTTTCTGAATCTCTTATGATCTCTGACGAATAGTATTCGGCATTTATACGTCCAAAAATGTTTGCCTGAAACCATTTAACGGTGAAAATAAGTCAGAATGCATTATAAAAAGCTTTACACTCACCCCTTAACTTAAAACTATTTGTGTACATACCTGGAAACACAAAATGTAGAAAACCAATTTTTTCCGTGTAAATTACAAAAATGTGAATTTGTGAAAACAGTGACGTCTTGCGTATGCGTGTTACATGTTCAGAAATTGTTTTGACAATATTACATTTACATTTAGTCATTTATCAGACGCGTTTATCCAAAGCAACTTACAAATGAGGTAACAATGGAAGCGAATCACATAAACAAAAGAGCAGCAGTGCATAAGCAGTGTTGGGGTAACGCATTACAAGTAACGTGCATTACGTAATAATATTACTTTTCTGAAGTAACGAGTAAAGTAACGCATTACTTTTTAAATGTACACATTAATATTTGAGTTACTTTTTCAAAAAAGTTAAAAATGATGCACTCTGTGTGGGAACAGTTTGAGTCAGAAACTGAGATAGCAGACCAGAGCTTGATATTTTTGTGATGAAATATACAATTTCTGAATGCAGAACTTTTCATTTATAAAAAATACCTGCAAGGCCTAAAAGAGATCAAGCCACAGCCAAGAAAAAGTAACGCAAAAGTAACTAAAGAGTAACGTAAGCATTACTTTTCATGAAAAGTAACTAAGTAACGCAATTAGTTACTTTTTTGGGGAGTAACTTAATATTGTAATGGATTACTTTTAAAAGTAACTTTCCCCAACACTGTGCGTAAGTGCTCAGTTAACTTAACACAGTACACGATAAACATTTTTTTATCGTTGTCTGTACACAAAACTGTTTGTTTTTAGTACATTGTTGTCTTGTAAACGTACCCACTGTTTACAAAGTCAAAAGTGATTTGTGTTGCCTTTTTGTGGGTGTAAGTCTGGATCACTTTGACTGCAGTCACAATGTATGTTTATGATGGTTCTTTTGTCTTTCCACAACCACAAGCCGTGTAAAAGCATCATGGTTTTTAGCCACAACTAATTAAAACTAGTGGCTCAAATTAAAGGCAGGGTATCTGATTTGCTAACTTTAGCCTACTAGCACTGAAATCACGATCCCACCCTCCCTTCAAATCGCTATCCAAAGCCACGCCTCCTCCAAAATGAACATTCCAGAAGCCCATTCATGTCTTATTCACAAAGTAAATACCATTACCAAAATAACCAACATAAACAACTGTTTTAACCGCAATCAGATACAGCACGTTTCGGTTGTGTAGCTGTACTAGGGTGGCCATTCGTGCCAGTTCCGTCATACACGTCCCGAACATGTTTTCGGGTGTGTTCTCCGGAAGTTGTGTTGCTCGACCTCATACCTCATCCAGGTTCTCACATTTCAGTTAAAATACATTAGAAAATTAAGATTTAGTTCTTTTAAGACATACAATCATTGTAGTTTCATTCTTACCTTGAAATGTAACGGTTGCTTTTCTGAAATTGAACCCAAAATATTAAACCTTGATGACGTATGCTGTCGACCAATGCGACTTCCAGAGAACGCACCCGAAAACATGAACGAGCACGAATGGCCACCCTAAGCTGTACTAGTTTGCTTTAATTTAAAAACATTAATATCGTTACGCTAATTCGTAAAGGCACACAAACTACATAAGCAACACAACGTTTCATCATAATTGAATATCTCAATCCATCTAAATAATCATACCGCATACCCACCTTTCCAAAAGAAACACTGCAATGACGCTATCAGACCATTTGCCTCCCACATCTCGTGGAAAAGCAGTAAAGTGTTAATTCGGGTTTTTGCACTTTGCTGATCCAGACGTTTTTGTTGTTGTTGTTTCAAAAAATGTATTTTGTTTGTGGCTCCTGTGCAGGTTGTCAATTCAGCAGGAAAGTTTGTTTGCCGCTGTTTACTGAGGGGACGTGAACGTGCTGATGACGTATTATGTATTTGAACAGGGTGCACAAAGTGGCATGGAAAACACGTTCACAGAAGAGGATCAAAAATTGCATGCGCCCAATTATTGCATTCGGTCGGAGTTCAATGATTTGTTGAACATTTTTTGGTCCTATGTCTTTCACAGATGACATATATTTATAAAAATACATTTAGACAATTTACATAGTGATTGCTATCAGGATGTGAGGAGATCAAATCAGATACCCTGCCTTTAACTAGAGTGTGGAACAGCTTTTTTGGTTTAGCTGTCAGTCTCGTTGATGCAAAGGTTTTTCTCACAGCTTGCATGGGGAAATGTTGTCAGATATTCGGTCACGGCGTGGGCTGCGGTCAGCTCCCAAGCTGGTCGTGAGTAATTGTGTTTGTATTTAAATTGTAATTGTTGGCTTTTTAAACACAAGCACATGGTCCTGTTTTCAAAATGATTCATACCCAGACCAAATGTTTAATTTTGGAGAATTTTTATTTGACAAATAGGCATCTTCTGGCTGGAAATGGCACAAAAAAGTGGGCAAATAATGTACATTGTGCTAGAGATATTATAGAGATACATGTCCAAAATTATTCATACCCTTTTTCAATAATCACGGTGAACCCTTTACTTTTCATGACAGCTGTCAAACAGTTTTTATAATTTGGGTTTTTTATAGATCTCCAGGTCCTCTTCAGTTCTCTCCACAAATTAATAATTGAATTCAGGTTTGGACATTGATTTTGTTCTCTGCCAACTATTTCTTCACTTTTGCTTAAAACGTTATCTTGTTGGAAGGTTTAATGTGTGCCCAGGTCAAGTTTTTCTGCACACTGTCTGATGTTTTGCTTCAGAATCTTAAGGTTGTCCGGCCCATTGGCTGAAAAACCCCCAAAGCATTATGTTCCCACCACCATGCTTGATCGTGGGGATTGTGTTCTTGAGGTTGAATGCTTCCCCTTTTTTTCTCCAAACAAATGCCACATCCCTATGTCCAAACAATTCAATTTTGTCTTATCAGACCATAAAACAGATCACAAGAAGGCTTCTTCATGCTCTAGGTTTGTTTTCGCAAAAGTCTAGATGGGCATTTCTGTACCTTTCTTAAAGAAGTAGAGTCCTCCTTGGTCGGTATCCATGATGGAGGCCAGCCTTGTGCAGTGTGCGCTGGATTGTCTGCCTTGATATTTTGTTACCAGCATTACTTAGATTGTTCAGGATGGGTTTGCTTGTGATCCTTAAATTCTTCTTAGCTTCCCAAACTACCAGTCTTGGCAGTGCAGTGGTCACTTTGGCTTCCTACCATCTCCTTATAGAGTTTTTACAGTGTGAAAGTCCTTGAACTTTTTAACAATACTTTGCACAGTAGCCACTGGTACTTGAAAACAGTTGGAAATACATTTATAGCCTTTCCCTTTCTTGTGAGCATCCATGCACAAATGAAGGCCCTTATAAGCTGATTGGTTTTACTTAAGACTTTTAAATGACCAGAAACTGACTAGCAAACAGGTGTATTACACTGTCAAAAATAAAGAGGTACAAAAGCTGTCACTGGGGCAGTACTCTTTAAAAGGGTCCTATTATGTACCATTTATGTACAAATATGTATCTTTGAACTACCAATATGTACCTTTGAAGTACTAATATGCACCCTTTGGGTACCTTTTTGAAAGGGTACTGTCTCAGTGATAACTTTTGTACCTTTATTTTTTGAGAGTAGCTGGTCTGAATTTATAGTTGATTAGATTGCTCTGGAACATAGTAAAAGTTAACAGAAGCATTTAAAATAGTGCAAAAGATTGCCTTTCCTGAGAATTTAGTGATAAGACTGGGGTATGATAATTTTTGAATATACAGTCGGAATTTACCCATGCAACAAATAATAATTCACCATAATAAAAATTTTGGCCTGGGTCTGAACAATTTTGAGCTCAACTGTATGTCTCATGAACATTTGGTAAATATAAAGAAAGCATGCTTAGGGGGTGTGCACACCAAAGCTTTTAATCGCCACTGAAAATGCCAGGCGGATGCCAACTGCCAGCTTTCTTCATCTGAGCGCTTTGATACTTCTGCTTCGTTTATCAGTCGTTGTACGATACGCCGGTTGGTTGTGTGATATTTGTCCCGCACCATCTCCACTGTGATTGGACGGCCGTGTGAGTCATGACATTGACGAGCTGTGCTTTTCACCCCAAAGTTGAATATTTTTCAACTCTTGGTGCACAGCGCTGAGTGCGATAAACCGCTGAGGGTCGGCTTTCAGCGCGAAAAAAAAATGCCAGCTGCTGGCTTTTTTTAAAAACGCTACACTTCCATTGGAAACAATTGAAAACATACACCGGCGCAAAAGCTTTGGTGTGCGTGCCCCCTTAGGAAATTGGTTCATTTGATGTACAGTATGGCACCAGTCATGTTAGACACATTTTTGTCCTTTAAGAGCAGAAAATAACAGTCGAAAAGCAAACATTTTCTAGTTCAATCTGATTTATGTAGTGGATGAATTTGCTTGAGATACGAAAATGTACGAGATACATACGAATGAGATTCATACAACTTGGCCACCTTGTTAAACTGCTACATATTGTCGTGAGATTGTCATAGCCAGGTAAATACACACATACTCTAGGAAAGTTGCAAAAAAACTAATGGTACAAAAGACGGCCCTAATTCTGATAAAGAAGATGAGGGCTCTTGCGACATTTAGCCCTCGATCAATACAGGAGTAAATAATTGGAGGTGTGCCATGCTTGGAGAATAGCTAAAAACGATCAGCCCTGAATCTACTGTACGAGCTGCATAGCATTGTATAGTGCGGGTGAAATTACTGATGACATCAGGAAGCTCGGAGCTGATCTGTAAAGCGATCCTCATCGTGTTGATGAATGACAGCGTTGACATCACTCTCTTTGTTGGCAGCGTCTCGCATGCGTCAGATTGTAACCGGTGGTCTCTCTTACTTGTCACAGCTTTGAAATCGGAAGGGGACGACTATTACATCAACGGAGCTTGGACCATCGACTGGCCCCGCAAATTTGACATCACAGGAACTGCCTTTCATTATAAAAGGCCGACAGATGAACCTGAATCGCTAGAAGCTTTAGGAGCAACGACGGAAAATTTGGTTGTAATGGTGAGTAGGTCTTTATTTTCATGAGGTATGAGTAGTGATGTACATGTCAAATAGAAAAGTAGCCTGTTGGGTGTCAGACAGCAGACGACTCTGGGCCGGATCCGCACCGGATCAGCGCCAGAGCTGTTGACTTCGGCACAGATCCGGAGCGGATCCGGCCCAGAGTCGTCTGCTGTCTGATCATTTACAGCATTTCCTGATAGTGGCAGGAGCTCTTTAACAAGTTTACATTGACATGGTGTGCATTATTTTTGAATAATTAAAGGACCGGAGTCAATTATTTAGCTTGTACCACGGTTACCACAGACATTGTTAAGATAAGACACATTAATGCAAGACCATATCCTTCGTCCCTTAATCCTACCCCATACGTAAACTTAAATGTTATTTAGTTAAAATCTGTAGTTATAGTGAATATGATACCAAACAGGTTTACAGTAAAGTCCTAGTAATGATACAAAGAAGCAAGACTGTGTGTTTTCAATATGCGTGTTTAAATATGTTTGGCTCGTTCTAAATTAAGTCCACATCTGTGTACAAACCTCACATGAACTCTAGCTTGCGGTTTCAGAGTTACCCGTTATATATGCTTGCCCTGAAAACCTCAGACTGGTCAAATGAAAATACATGCACATGTTTTAGCATGCATGCGTCTGTGTTCATTCTGAAAGACCCACTGCTTGGTCTCCGTAACCACAGTTGCTTTTGCCCGGACAGAAGTGCTGGAAATACCAGATTTGCTCATAACAGTGCTAAAAAATATACAAGAAGCCAATGCACCACAAGTCATTTCATTGTGGAGTGGTTAAACATGGCTTTGCAGTTTATAACACTCACATACACAGAGGTTTTGCTTTCTAAGTCATTTAGGAGCATTTAATGAATGTAAAACACACATAATATGGTAACACTTTACAATGAGGTTGTATTTTGTTAACATTAATAAATGCTTTAGCTAACAAGAACTAACAGTGAGCAGTTTTTCCATCATTTATCAATATTTCTTTATGTTAGTTCAATGTGCATTAACAGATACAGATTTCGAGAAAATATGCATTAGTTAATGTTCAAACTTACATGAACTAATAATAAATGCTGTATCAGTATTGTATACATTACATATTATAAAGGGTTACTAGTGTATAATATATGCTTTTATTTAACTGATATTAAATATGCCACTTGTACACAATGCAACAGATATGTGACCCTGGACCACAAAAGTCGCATGGGTATATTTGAAGCAATAGCCAACAATACATTGTATGGGTCACTGTAAAAATGTGAACATTTGGTTGAACTTAAAAGACTTCATTTGGTAACACCTACATTTTTTTTACGTTTATTTAACTTACAATTTTCACTTAAAGGGATATTTAAAGGTGAAAAAACTTTGTAGGTGTTACCAATGGAAGTATTTTTTTTAAGTTGATCCAACTTTTTACAGTGTACCGTATAAATATCAAAACTTGTATTTTTGTATGTGGATGCAGAGCTAAGGGCTTCATTTGGACAAATTTAAAGGTGATTTTCTCAATTTTTTGCACCCTCAGATTCCAGATTTGCAAATAGTTGTATCTCTGCCAAATATTGTTCTGTCCTAACAAACCATACATCAATGGAAAGCTTATTTATTCAGTTTCAGATGAGGTATAAATCCCAACTTCAAACAATTGACCCTTATGACTGGTTTTGTGGTCCAGGGTCACATATTTAAAAGTTAACCCTTGTCATATGTAACGAATATAGGACACATACAGTACTTTTGATCAGAAAAGAGATCATCTTCTTCTCAACTTCTCAGATTTTTATATGCCCTTCATCGATCTAACTAGCAACATTTTTGGTTAAAGCAGCACTAAAACTCACAAAACACTGTGTCTTTTACAGGTGCTACTACAGGAACAGAACCTGGGCATTCGCTACAAATTCAACGTGCCAATCCAGCGTACAGGGAGCGGTGACAATGATGTTGGCTTCTCCTGGCACCACCTGTCCTGGTCCGAGTGTTCAGCTACTTGTGCGGGAGGTGAGACCATCTTGATATCAAACCTTACGATGGTTTATATTACATATGTTATATATCTATGCATTTGGCAGACACTTTTATCAAGGTTATGTTTTTACTGAATGTATTTAGTGTCTTGTTCAAAATAATAGCAGTACAATGTGACTAACCAGAATCATCAAGGTTTTTAGTATATTTTTTTTATTGCTACGTGGCAAACAAGTTACCAGTAGGTTCAGTAGATTCTCAGAAAACAAATGAGACCCAGCATTCATGATATGCACGCTCTTAAGGCTGTGCAATTGGGCAATTAGTTGAATTAGTTGAAAGGGGTGTGTTCAAAAAAATAGCAGTGTGGCATTCAATCACTGAGGTCATCAATTTTGTGAAGAAACAGGTGTGAATCAGGTGGCCCCTATTTAAGGATGAAGCCAACACTTGTTGAACATGCATTTGAAAGCTGAGGAAAATGGGTCGTTCAAGATATTGTTCAGAAGAACAGCGTACTTTGATTAAAAAGTTGAATATAGGGGAAAACCTATAAAGAGGTGCAAAAAATGATAGGCTGTTCAGCTAAAATGATCTCCAATGCCTTAAAATGGAGAGCAAAACCAGAGAGACGTGGAAGAAACCATCAAAATGGATAGAAGAATAACCAGAATGGCAAAGGCTCAGCCAATGATCACCTCCAGGATGATCAAAGACAGTCTGGAGTTACCTGTAAGTACTGTGACAGTTAGAAGACGTCTGTGTGAAGCTAATCTATTTTCAAGAATCCCCCGCAAAGTCCCTCTGTTAAAAAAAAAGGCATGTGCAGAAGAGGTTACAATTTGCCAAAGAACACATCAACTGGCCTAAAGAGAAATGGAGGAACATTTTGTGGACTGATGAGAGTAAAATTTTTCTTTTTGGGTCCAAGGGCCACAGGCAGTTTGTGAGACGACCCCCAAACTCTGAATTCAAGCCACAGTACACAGTGAAGCATGGAGGTGCAAGCATCATGATATGGGCATGTTTCTCCTACTATGGTGTTGGGCCTATTTATCGCATACCAGGGATCATGGATCAGTTTGCATATGTTAAAATACTTGAAGAGGTCATGTTGCCCTATGCTGAAGAGGACATGCCCTTGAAATGGTTGTTTCAACAAGACAATGACCCAAAACACACTAGTAAACGGGCAAAGTCTTGGTTCCAAACCAACAAAATTAATGTTATGGAGTGGCCAGCCCAATCTCCAGACCTTAATCCAATTGAGAACTTGTGGGGTGATATCAAAAATGCTGTTTCTGAAGCAAAACCAAGAAATGTGAATGAATTGTTAAAGAATCATGGAGTGGAATAACAGCTGAGAGGTGCCACAAGTTGGTTGACTCCATGCCACACAGATGTCAAGCAGTTTTAAAAAACTGTGGTCATACAACTAAATATTAGTTTAGTGATTCACAGGATTGCTAAATCCCAGAAAAAAAAATGTTTGTACAAAATAGTTTTGAGTTTGTACAGTCAAAGGTAGACATTGCTATTTTTTTGAACACACCCCTTTCAACTAATACCCCAATTGCACAGCCTTAAGAGCGTGCATATCATGAATGCTGGGTCTTGTTTGTTTTCTGAGAATCTACTGAACCTACTGGTAATTGTTTGCCACGTAGCAATTAAAAATATACTAAAAACCTTGATTATTCTGGTTAGTCACATTGTACTGCTATTATTTTGAACAAGACTGTACGTAGGATGATTTTATGTAGAAAACAGTAACAACTTTAGCTGGGTTTTCGAAGGCCGGGTCACAAATAATCTACGTGTATGAGTTTTTATCCAAAACATTTTACAATGCATCCAAGATAAACGCTTTATTATTTTGTGTGCTCAATGGAAATAGAACCCGCAACCTTGGCATCGCAAGCACCATTGTTTTTAAATTTGAGCTAAAGGAACATATATGTTGAACTCATCAATTATTCATATCCATTGCTTTATTCGGTAAGCCACCATGTTATAAATAGAAAAACGATCGGGCCATTAGCCCTTACTCGAGGTCCATTAGATATGGATCAGTCATACTGGACAAAAATGATCATCCCATGTCATATTATATGAATGGGTTGGCAACACACTCCCTAAAATGATACGTTTGGCTGTATTGATCATACATTTTTGTAATTCATTGTGGTTGTTTTGGTAATGTACAACTTGTGCAGGGAACGGAGAGCCTGTCTCGTCTTTCAACATTTGAATGTCGTAACCACATGTAAATGTGGGGCCTTACCTCAAATACGACCAGGCTGTTCAGGCTGCCCGAATTAAATGGCTTTCTTACAACAATAAATAGTTTTCGTCTCTGCTTTTTTTTCAAGCGCAGCCATCAAAAACATCCAAAATTCTATTGGCCAAAAATGCAAACATTGCAGGCCAGTCTGTGAAGGGTTTGACTCTATTAGCTGCTTTACAAAACCGACCTCATTTGTTCTCAATTTTGATTTATTTGAAAATAACCTGGGGCAACACTTATGTCATTTGAGAAATTCTTTCTTATTAATATAACTCCTGCCACCGAGGTCTGGTGTGTTGGCAGGCCACACGTGGAGCGTTTAAACACCCAAGTTTTTTTTAAACAAACAGCCGTAAAAATTCTCTTAAAAATGATTCACTTAATTCACACCGCTGCCAGATACTTGGCTTTGGTTCTGCTCTTTTACATACTCCCATCAATTTTCAATGATGCCGTCTGTAATGGATCTTGGATTGTTTTGATCATTATGTTCAACAACACTGATAACAGGCTTGCTCGTAAACTGATGTCATCACATTTGCCCTCTTTGCCCTCAGACGCAATGACTTTGCTATTAGCCAGTTTCGTTTTTTTCTCACTAAAGTATTTTGTTATTTAAGTTACCCAATCAAGAATGCCGTACTGGCAACCGTCAGATCCACCTCACACGGTGGCCCACCACACCAGCCAAGCTTGGCATAAACCTGGCTTAACCGGAGGCTAATGTCTTTCCTTATGGAGCCCCTGCACCAAGGGCCCCTGGTGCCAAGAGCACAGCATACTGCAGTTTTATGCCATTGCTGCGGTAACTCTCACTTTTCACGAGCAAGAGCCAAAGAAAAGATTGTCTTCTCTGTGAAAGTCATTTACAAAGACAATCGCTTAAACCGAGGCATTCACACACCTAGGTCTAATACTGAGGGAAAAATAATATTGCTTCCATGCCTCAGAGTGCTCTGTCAACAAGTGAATCTCAAGAGCAGAGACGGAGAACTAGTTTTACCACGGGGACCCAACTCGACCACACAACAGTTTTTGATTTAGCTGCCGAAGTGTCGAAAACGATTTCTGGGCCGAAGGTGAAGGAAATAAGTATTAAGTGATGTTTTATCGTCCGTTTAACAGGTTCTCAGAGGCAAGAGGTGGTTTGTAAAAGACTGGATGACAATTCCGTGGTCCAAAACAGCTATTGTGATCCGGACAGCAAACCTCCAGAAAATCATCGACCCTGTAATACCGAGCCATGCCCTCCTGAGTAAGTACATAACATTGGCAACTAGGGCTGTGCAAAAATATCGATACAGCTAACTATCGTGATAGTTATCGTGGCCAATGTCTCAGAAGTTGGAGGGAGTGAGAAAATGGCAGAAAATGTACTGTAAAAACACCTGCAGCTTTCAAAGAGCTATTTTTTGACATTTTTGATAAAAAAAAGTATTGCAACGTATCGCAACATGCAATGCATTGTGCCGTGATACGTATCGTACCATTACCCATGTATCACGATACGTATTGTATCGGGAGGCCCTTGACAATACCCAGCCCTATTGACAACTCAAAAAAAGAAACTGGAACTTATGATATATTTATTCGTAATTTTTATGACACATCCTTGCCACTTTCACATTACTTAAATGTAAAAACATTTCTGTCTTATTACCGTGATGTGGTAATGATGATCAGTCAAAATAACCTATAATCAACCTAAATTCAGCAGAAAATTAACATAAAAAATTGTAATAAATGTAACAATGTCCTAATGAATTTATGACACACTAGCCAATTTCCCATACTGTAATGTTAAAATGTTTTTTTCTTATTATTGTTATGTGGTAATGATGATCAGTCAAAATAACCTAAAATCAACATAAATTCTGCATAAAATCAACTTAAAAATGATGAATCAATGTAACAATGTCCTAATGAATTTATGACACACTTGCCAATTTCACACTACTTAAATGTAAAAACATTTATGTCTAATTACTGTGATGTGGTAATGATGATCAGTCAAAATAACCTTAAATCAACATAAATTCAGCATAAAATCAACATAAAAATGATGAATAAATGTAACAATGTCCTAATGAATTTATGACACACTTGCCAATTTCACACTACTTAAATGTAAAAACATTTATGTCTAATTACTGTGATGTGGTAATGATGATCAGTCAAAATAACCTAAAATCTAAATAAATTCAGCAGAAAATCAACATAAAAATTATGAATAAATGTAATAATGTCCTAATGATTTTACAAAACACTTGCCTATTTCACATACTGTAATGTTTAAACATTTCTGTCTTATTATTGTGATGTGGTAATGATGATCGATCAAAAATCTTAAAATCAACCTAAATTCAGCAGAAAATCAAAATAGAAATTATAAATAAATGTAAAAATCTCCTAATGAATTTACGAAACACTTGCCTATTTCACATACTGTAATGTGAAAACATTTCTGTCTTATTACTGTGATGTGGTAATTTGAGATCGGTCAAAAATCTTATAATCAACATGAATTCAGCATAAAATCAACATAAAAATTAAAATCAACATAACAATTATGAATAAATGTAACAATGTCCTAATGAATTTATGAAACACTTGCCAATTTCACATTACTTAAATGTAGAAATGTTTCTGTCTTATTACTGTGATGTTGTAATGATGATTAGTCAAAATAACCTTAAATCAACATAAATTCAGCATAAAATCAACATAAAAATGATGAATAAATGTAACAATGTCCTAATGAATTTACGAAACACTGCAAATTTCACATACTGTAATGTGAAAACATTTCCGTCTTATTACTGTGATGCGGTAATGATGATCAGTCAAAAAAATCAACATAAATTCATCAGAAAATCAACCTGAATTTATTAGGACATTATATGCCGACAACTGTAAATATTAGCAATCTTAAAAATACAGGCTTTCATTTCTTGACGCAATATTTTAGATTTTTTCATTTGGAGTAAAATACGACCCAGATATTTCTTGACAGTTTTTGTGATTTACCCAAACTCAAGGTATGAAATACTATGCAAACCAAAAAGTTAATTGACACTTATATTACAAACACATGCAAACATGTTTATTCTTAATCCAACAGCCAATTTAAAATGTCAGTGTTTATTGCCGTATGTCGGATACGTGTGAATTAGATTGAAGATTAAATAACCCCCTTAATCCCATTTTGATGAGCCTTATCCAAACTCTATAGAGCTGTCCAGCAATAAAAACTCCAATAGGTCATAACCCATAGTACTTAGTTTGTCTTCATAGCACCTTGGCTATAGACCTCAAGCAAATGATTCATTTCTTCATATGTTACCCATTTTCATTTTGACTTCGGTGCCAAAATCCTAAAGGCGTCCAAAAAAATATGAGCGATCACCTGCGTTTAATTGTATTGGCTAGTGAACTTTATGAACCCTCAAAGGACAGTCTCCACAAACGTGTGGAGTATGCATGTGCTCGGGAGCCAGACGCGCTCAATGGGGCGAGCGATAGAGCGGAGTTAAGTTTTTAAATTGGAAAGAGGAATTAAATGGTTTTGGCCGCTCGGCTTCAGAGTCTTGCCAGTGGATGGTTGAATGATCCTGAACCATAATATGGGCATCAAAATAACAAGACATGCTTTTTCTGAGCATGGTATGTACATATTAAAGATCTTAATACTCTTTGAGGATCTGCGGACACGCAGGAATAAAACGAGAAATTTCTAGAAAATGTCTGCATTTCACAGGCCAGCGACAGGACAGAATGTCTAATTTTGCAAAATTAAGGGAAAACCAAATTTAACAAAAACATTTCAGAACTTGAAATAGCGGTGTATTTGTTTTGCAGATGGTTTATAGGTGACTGGTCTGAATGTGGAAAAACTTGCGACGGAGGCGTCCGTACACGTACCGTTTTGTGTATACGTAAAATCGGACCTGCTGAAGAAGAGACTTTAGAAGACAGTCACTGTCTGACCCATCGACCAATAGAACAAGAGTCCTGTAACAATCAGTCCTGCCCACCTCAATGGGTCACTCTGGATTGGTCAGAGGTAATTGATGGATTCTTCATATACTATTGTTATATGTCATATATAGATCATTTACAGTATTGTGCAAAATTTTCATTGAAAATATTTAATATTAAACAGTATTTAGTGTGACCTCTCTTCATGGCACATCTTGAACTCTTTTAAGATTTCATTTCATTTAGGTTTAAGAAAGTCTGCAAGTCATACTAAATATTTTACACTTTTTAGCTTATCATTTTATTATACTACATACAGATTTCCTGTATTTTCTGGTTGTATTCTAATAAGACGACTAAGAAATAATTATATACAGTCCCTATACCATTGCAAAAACAACAAATTTAATAGTGTCATGGCAGCTTAAGTCTATTATCTAACAATATTTCATTATTGTTTTTTTGTTGTTGTTGGCTTTTATTTTAGTGTACCCCAAAATGCGGTCCTGGATTCAAACATCGCATTGTTCTGTGTAAAAGTAGCGACCTGACCAAAACCTTCCCACCTGCCCTCTGTTCTGACCATAACAAACCTCCGGTGCGAATACGGTGCAGCCTCGGGCGCTGCCCACCACCACGCTGGATCCCTGGAGAATGGGGACAGGTAACATCAGTTTACTACTGTTTTTGTACTTTAGAGAAAAAATTGGTAACACTTTACAATAGATTACTTTTTTAGTTAGTAAACATTGTAGGGGTTTTGTGGGCATAGTTTAGGTGGAGGCAGAAAGACAGCTGACCGCTTCACTTATGATAGCTAGCTAAGTTTTGTTAATTTGTTTGGTTTTGCATCCAGCTAGCGCTTTGACGTAGGCTAGTTAGCTAATGCACTAATTAGGATACACAAACCTTCTACAGCATTTAATAATCTTAGTTCTTGTTAAAGGGACATACCAGTTTTTTTGAAAATGTGCTCATTTTCCAGCTCCCCTAGAGTTAAACATTAAATTTTTACCTTAATCTCCAGGTCTGGCGCAGCACTTTTAGCATAGCTTAGCATAATACATTGAATCTGATCCTTAGCATCGCGCTCAAAAATAACCAAAGAGTTTGGATATTTTTCCAATTTAAAACTCTTCTGAAGTTACATCGTGTACTAAGACCGACGGAAAATTAAAAGTTGCCATTTTCTAGGCAGATATGGCTAGGAACTATACTCTCATTCTTCCAATAATCAAGGACTTTGCTGCCGTAACATGGTTGCAGCAGGCGCAATGATATTACGCACTGCCCGAAATAGCAGGGGACTATTTTCGGGCACTGCATAATATCATTGCGCCTCTTGCAGCCAAAATTAAGGCATCCAGGTAACTTACTTTTTTAAGTTCAACCAGGTTTTTTTGAACAGTGTTTGGTCCATGCAAAATGGGTTTGGAAGATTTAAATGAGGAATTAAAATTGATTCCTTTAACTTTTATTGCTTAATTTCTCTGCAAATCTGAGCCCAGTTTGAGATCACGTTAATGTGATTACTTGGGTCTTTCTATCGAGATAAAAACTGAGAAGCAGAAGCCTTCGGCAAATATCTCCATTTGCTCCATAGTTAATCTCAACCCTATCTACTAGGAACAATTAAGATTTCAAGACCAATCAAAATACTAGTTTTAAGTGTAAGACGCAGATTGTTAATATGATTTTTTGGAACGCTAACGTTTTAAAACAAATAAGAAAAAGTTTGGATTTTTTGGATCGGCGATCGCCATCCAACACATCTGTACATGAAGAGGCAGACTGAGAAAGACCATGTGTTTAGTTGACGTCAACAGAATTTACACTCGGATGATAAACTTCAGTCTCTGGAAAGCCAGTGACGTGTGTGTTCATGAGTGACAGCGAGTTTACCGGGCCAAGAGTGTGTAAGTGGTGCTAATATCATCCAGGTTGTTTCAAGTTTATCTCTGCAGTAGACAAGGATCTCTGTCAATGCCAAGAACATGTTTTAAAAAGGAGACAGCAGACTCTTAGGACAATCACTCTTAAAACAGAAGACTTGCTGAATATGTGCACTCAGCAACCTAGTTGTAACTTTTTTCAACACATTGCTCAATGAGAAATTATTTGATCCTTTGGAAATTGATTGGTTGGTTAAATATGATCTTTATTTGATGGTAAAGGGATGGTTTCAGCAGCAACAACAGACACAAACGGCTTTTGTGGGCCAAACTTAAATTCTGGTAGACTTCCGCAAAGAATCAATAACAACAGACTAAATTATTTCTGCAAAATAAATAAGTAAATTACCTTAGTTCAAATCAAAACTAAATCGTACAAGCTAACTACTTCACTGAGCTAACGTTACGGTGTAAAATGAATGTATACTATGTAAGCTACAGATCCTTAAATTCTTGCCGGGCTGCCAAATCTCTCTTCACACAGTGATCCATGCTCACCGTCTCCCCTCATCTTCAGGAAACTGAAACACTAAAACAAGCTATTTGTTCCAGAGGTCAGTTTAGCCACTAGCCAAACCGATAAACGCATACAGACCAGACGTTAACCTCGGGTCAGCCAATGAAACCACCAATACATTAATGGTGAAATTAGCTAAATCAATCAGAATTGCAAACAGTTGTTGGGCAATAACTAGTCCCATCCTAAACATTTTGTAGACCATTAGTTGAGTTCATTTTAGACCATCCTTACGAACATATCAATGTTTTGAAGGAAGTAATGCGGAGTAATGAATAGTGTATTTGCATTTTGCGCAGGAGTAAAAAATCGGATTCATGTCGGTTTTCACAAGGCGCATTTATGTGGCCAAATGTAAATGGAACAGTTTTAACAAATCAGATAGCTATCCGATCAGAGAAAACACATGAAGTGACCAGGTGTAAAAAGCCCCTTAAAGGTGCAGTGTGTAAATTTTAGCGGCATCTAGTGGTGAAGTTGCAAATTGCAACCAGCGGCTCAGCCCACTGCCCAACCCTCACTCTTAAAACGCATAAAGAAGCTACGATAGTGACCACCTTTGTCTGTTTGTCTGTTAAGAGCTTCTGTAGAAACATGGTGGCACAAAATGGCAACCTCCATGTAAGGGGACCCTCGGTGTATGTAGATAAAAATGTCTCATTCTAAGGTAATAAAAACATACTGGTTCATTATGTAAGGTCTTTATACACCACTGAAAATATAGTTTTGTATATTATTTTGCATTTCTTTCAAGAGATCCTTCTATAAATTACACACTGCACCTTTAATGTTATAGTATGTTTTTTTTAACATGACTAAAAGATCTTCATTAACATGATTATCTCAAAAAAGAACCCCAAAACTGAAGTCCAGAATAAATTGCCCAATAAAGTTGCAGGAGATACAAGTCCACTTTCCAGAACTCCTGGCTTAGATGTTTCTCTTTTTGAACTCCATAGGAGAATTAATGGGAATGTGTAAGTAGCTGAGATCATCTGATCTTCAAAAATTGATTATAGACCTTTGGGCACACTCTTAAAAATAATGGTGCTATACAAAGATGCCGTAGAAGAACCATTCAGTCAAAGGTTCTTAAACAAGCCAAATCTTCCTCTACTTTATTAACATTTTGTAGAAGAGAAAGGTTCTTTGGAGGTTAAAGGTTCTTTATGGAATCATACAGCCAAAAATGATTCTTCTATGACATCATGTAGCACCTTTATTTTTAAGAGTGCAGGCTACAGACTTGAAAAATTGCGGTCTGTTTCATCTCATTGCTGTCTAGGTGAAACAATTGAGATATTAAAAAGATCTCATGCCTGATTTTTCTTGCCTATGCGCTGCAGTGAACTGGGCCTCTCATAATGGAGAGACTGTTGCAGGGAACAGTGGGCCAAAAGGTCATTGGTTCAAATCCCACTGACATATCCCATCTGTCAGGGGCTTGCACTCTAATAAGGTGCATTTAATTTAAAAGAGATGAAATGTCAAGACTGCAGAAACTCATTTGAGATGTCTTCACTACGAGCATGAGGGGTCCTACATGTGTTTATGACTAAACCCGCATCAGATCTTGGTCTTAGCATGTAATGTCAGCACCTCTGTGCCGTTCACACTACCCACCGATGACTAATGAGTTAAATTTTTGTATTGCATCGGGGAGCTAGGCAACGATTCGGTTTTCCATTGACTCACTGTGCTACATCATAGTTAAAGACGACTGGAATACGTCTCTGAATTTCACCTTAGACAGCAAATTACTGCCTGTAGCAACATCATCCCTCTAATGCAGAACAGCTGACAGCAGTCAGAGACTCAATTAAACTATTGCAATGACATTTCACAAGTAGCTCTTGCTCCTTGAGTCCTGGCCAGAATTCACAAGTGTTCCACAGATTGTCTGATGTGTATTGCACAAAAGAGTTATTCCCTACCGGTCCACTGGTTTCTGTGCACTTTTCAAAAGTCATGGTCCGCAGGTTTGTATCACTATCACTAAGACAGTTCTTGAAGGTTCTGGCTTTCAATCTAGATATTCAGATTGCAAGTGAAAGAGATTAGGGTTAAGGAAAAATCTAATTATGTCATTTCAGATTTTTCCAACTTTTAATACTGTATAACATAGTAGGCTGGTAAGCAAGAGCTTGTTGGTTGGTTCGAGTACTTCAAGGCACAAACATTAAGCACAGACTGGATTTGAGGTATATGCAGAATATCCAGTCAGTACAATACGTGTGGCCACAATAATTCGAACCTGCAAAATTGGTGCTGCCAACACAATTTCTCTGCCAGTTAAACTACATGAGCACATAATTTGTAAGCTATCACTATCGTTCATCTAAGCAAAATATTTAACATCGGGTTGCTAAGGGGATTTTTTTGTAATGTACTGCATGTCAATTTGGATGATTTGCCTAATAACCGTAACTCTTCATGATGAACAGCATCATTCCACTTAGTGCAGTAACCCCTGTGATGTGCATTTAAAGGGACAGTTCACCCCCAAATATATTTTTTCTTTAAGAATATCCTGGCCATTCGTTCTTTATTATTAAAGCTGTATTCTGTACATTTTTTTGTTAAAGATAAACAAAAGTCAGCTTGGGGGCATACGCCAAAGCGTTTACACCTGCGCTGGTCTATGTTTTCAACTGTTATCAATGGAAGCGCCGCGCTTTTCAAAAACACCAGCAGCAGGCAGGTAGCTCTGTGTTTTCAGCACTTAGCACCTAAGGTTGTAAAACTATGGGTGAAACAATTAGCTTGTCAAAAGCTGGGTATCCATCCAAACATGAAGCGAATCTTTTTGAAATTCCGAAAAAAGAAAAACCAAGAAATGCAAATTATGTGCATTTACATCAAGTTGCTTGAGCGAATGACGGTGCTATTGGTAACCTAGTAACCAACAGTAAACAAAACAAGGTACGTGTGGAAAATGGAGACAGGACTGCAAGTAGTCATGATGGGGCAAGTTATTAATTTACTAGCAGTGCAGCTTGTAATTGCCAAACTGAATGCTGTGCACAGAAGAGGTAATGACGACGTCGTGCCCCATATATGGTAAAGACAACTCCAGTGGAACCATATAGATGATCAGTCACATGGGATTAATGTTTGCTACATCAGAATTAATTCGGCAAATGTGTGTCCATCCTCCATTATTCACATTTACTCTTTTTTGCATAAATCAAGCGACCGTAAAAACTTTTTTGTGAATTAAGGGATATTTACTCAAACGTAGGCATTTCCATCACTTGTTTTTCATGCAATACTTAAAAATGCACGTAAAATCATGGTGATGGAAACATGGCTAATGTCACTTTTCAGTCGACCATCCTATCACAGTGGAGAAGGGGCGGGAAAAATAGACCAAAAACAAACAACCAGCGCCAACCAATCAAAGCACCCAGCTGAAAAACGCACACAGTTGGCATCCGTCTGGTGTTTCAGGAGAATTTAAACGCTTTGGTGTACACGCCCCTTTTATTGATGCCCTTAAAGTGAATGAGGACTGCCACATAAACGGAGTATAGGTATACCTTGTATAACATCCCATTGATTGTCAGCTGAAAGGCCACAAATGTAACATGTTGCCATTTTAAAGTAACAAAAAAGTAACAGCTTGGGTCTCAGGAGGACATAGAAGCAACTGCTGTATATAAGACATGGATGAATGGAAAAAGTAAAAGCTTGTTGTGTTTGTGTGTCTTCAGTGCTCTGCCCAATGTGGACTGGGCCAACAGATGCGGACCGTTCAGTGCGTGTCGTACACGGGACAGCTTTCCAACGAGTGCACCGAGTCTCTCCGACCCAACACCATGCAACAGTGTGAAAGCAAGTGCGACGCCACGCCCATCTCCGGTGGCGACGGTAAGTCAGTTATCCTCACGTTAATCTGCAAAAGAGCGAAGATGATGACTGTTCGCACGAGCTCCATCTGTTATTGATCACCGTGTTGAGATTTACATCGTCTGCGGCCTCTGCGTTCAATTTTGAATTAACAAAGGATTATATTGTTCTATTCTTGCCCGTAATGAACTACCTCTGTTTAGAAGCTGGACAGTGTTTAGGCGATCCTGGATTCAATAATGTTCCGTGAGTCTCACAAGATGGATCCGTATCACGTGTTTTTCTTTTTTTTTTTTGAGGAAGCAGTGTTCGATTATCTCTCCGAATGCACCCAAATTGGATTAGTTGTACCTTAATCAACAGCAGGGATACAGCGTCTGCTTGAATTCGATGTTAGTAAGGAAGACATTATTGCTGAGATTCAGAGCGCTGCTGCACTAATGCAGAAAATCATTCTTTAGATGGTGTAATAGTCATAAAAGGCTTGTATCCAGGCCCTGAGTCATAGATGTTTTTGAGGAAAAGTTTTGGCTCTGGAGCAATCCAGCGCTGCCGGCCTCGAGGTGTGGAGATTGTTTATTGATAGCGGCCCTTGTGAGGGCCTCTTAACCTGCTCTCAGAGGAGATGGAAACATAGGGCCCCAACTGTAGCCTAATTTGACCCTAGTTCAAAAGGCGTCCCGCAGGAACAGATAGACCTTTACAAAGACCGCTTTCATTTTAACAGCACCTGCACGCTTCTTGACAAGACAGAAGAACTGGAAATTGATTGATACAGGGCTGTTTTTGGTTTTATAAATGGTTTTGAATGGTTCTATAAAGAACCTTTAACATCTACCTTCCCATTGCATACACGTTTCTTTGTAGTGGGAAACGGTTCTCCAGACTTTAAAAAGGTAAGAAAGATATGGTTCTTTTAAAAACCTTTCACTATAAAGTTCTTTGGGGAACAAAAATAGTTATTCTACAGCATCGCTGTGGAGAATGCAATTATTATTTTTTTATCAGAATAGGTGGTTGTGCTGTTAAGTCAAAGGTCTGACTAGCTGCCAAGACAGTACAGATGAAATGAACATTAGCCCAGGCGAAGTGGTGGAAAATATCCATTGCACTCTGTCATTATTGTGTGACACGAAGGATGGTGAGATTTATACGAACCGGTAATTGATGTCTAAGTGAGAAGACGATGAGTGCTGAGCGTTTGCAATGAACTTCATTCCACCAGTGTATGAAAAATCGAGCAGCTCACCCATGCGCTGATTACCTCCAGGATTCACATTCAGACGACTGAAATATGACTCGCGTTGCGGGAACCCAAAAGTTTGTCCCCATAGGAAACCTGAGTATGCTTTTCATTAAAGAACTTAGGAAACCAGTAAAGATCCCTAATGCGGCAAGTTTCTTGACAAAGTCAGTCAAGGAATGCATCTTTACCTTGCTTCCAAGACCTTCCCTTTAGTTGCATTACAAAAGGTTCTTCTCTGTGATGTCACAGAAGAACCATTTTGGTTCTATTCAGTGGAATGTTTCTTTATTACCTTGATATAGTCTGAAGAACTTTTATCCAATACCAAGTACCTTTTTGAAATTGAAAGGCTGATCTAAACTTGTCATGGTTCTTCAGATGCTTTATTCAGTCCTTCACTTCAGTCTCTCATTCCTTCTTTTTTCCTTTCCCCTAGAGTGCAAAGACGTAAACAAGGTGGCATACTGCCCATTGGTGCTAAAGTTCAAGTTCTGCAGCCGGGCGTACTTCAGGCAGATGTGCTGCAAAACGTGCCAAGGACATTGACCCTATGAGAAGCAAAGACAGATGCTGAGAAACAAAAGGAGAGAGAGGGACAAAATGGGCAGAGAGAAAAGCAGACCATCGTTGGGCACAAACAATACTTCTCTCTCACTTTCCACACACACATACAGTATACACAACTGCTTTTACCCCTGTGGAACTCAAACCACTGCTCAGCATTCAGCTGACAACCTTTGTTTTATTTTCACTTCTGTGAAGTGGGAATGTATAAAATGATCGTTATTGTTGTTATTTTAATAATAATAATAATAATTGCTATTGGTTATTATTATTATCAATGTCTTTCTGTTGTTATAATTCAAAGTGCTGGACACATCAATCACAGAGGTAGCACGGCAGAGATTTACTTCAAGGAAAGAAAAAGTTTTTAAGTGTTCCCCTGGGTCTCATTAACGCTCCTCGTATCTAATCTTTTCGGCAACACTGCATGAAGGACTATTCACACTGACAAAAAATGTGGTGAACACCAATGGGAGTGGAAAGTGGAGGTCATGTGATCCAGCAGCTACTGGCAACCAGCAGTAGAAAGACTCTGCAACCTCCATCGATTTAATCAGTGTTAGTGTGAATACACCTAATACAACTTCAATTCAAATTAGTGCCAAATATATATATATATCGATTCTATACGCTTAAAATTTTAAACTGTATAGATGGTTGAACTACATACCCTATAGTGTGATGCATGATCAGTTTGTTTCACTTTGAGAGTGGATGGAGATGCCCAACAAACTAGATATGCATGCAGTATATTGAAATCAATAGCCTCAATGTGGGTAATGTAGATTTAAATGTATTCATTTGGCAAATTATTTATCATCATCAAAAGTGACACTATGGGACCTCAGCTGCCAGATTTTTTGACATCTTTTAAAAAAATAAGATCCAGGGCCTGAAGAAAAAACAGGTTAATGGGATTGGATGCTTTGGTGCTGAATTTGTGCTGGAAAAATCTCTATTACTGGTGAATCGTGTGTTAGTCACCTATATTAAAGAGAAACATCAGCCAAAGAATTCAAACATTGTCTAAAACTTGAACAATTAAGACAATGAGATTAGTTCAGTAGGGACGTTGATGTGATTGTGTCTCTAGAATTATTACAGACACTTGAGACACACAATGGTTGTGATTCTGCTTTATGGATCCATACTCTGCTTTAAATTCTGAGGTTTTGACAATTGCGTGTCTGTTATGAGGCCCAGACACAATCATTTTTGCACGTAATGCATGCCACAGAGACGCTCCACTACATTATTACACAGTTTATCAGCACAAGGATGACTTGCTTGAAGACCTCCAGGTTATTATGCTTTATCAAAGTCAAGCAAAGGGACCGTGCCCAAATACGTTGCCAGACCCCACAGATCCTAACTAGCTCCAGAAAACCCCCTCACCCCATTCTTTCCTGACATCGCACTGCTTTTAACACACAAACTCTTCACTAGCAATGGTGCTTTCCTTCCTGCAGTGAAGGACTGTTTGTTTATCTGCCGTTCTTTTGACTTAAGGTGCTACAAGATCCTGATGCATTCTGGGTATGCAGTCTAAGCAACTGACTATGACAATAAACCAAGGACAATTTAGGTCTGTTCTAAAACCTAGCAAGCTGCCTACCTAATCAGCATTAAGGCCCTGTCCCAAATGGCACACTCTGGACTTGTGGACCTCCTCAAAGTCCACACTTTGAGGACATCATGTAGTGCAGACCCTAGGGACCCTTGATGCGAGTCCAAGAGGGTGGACCGAAGTTGTATTTTGGGACAGACTCGAGTGTCACGCCGGAAATAAGAAGAGAAATTGCCCATCAGTGTGAACCTCTCTTTGCTGAAGACCGCATCAAGGATGGGATAACCCTACGGACTCGTAGATTAAGCGAGCATGCGCAATTTAAGGCCACAAGACCGAAAGTCCACATGAAGTGCGCCATTTGAGACAGGGCCTTTGCGAATGCAAAGGTGGATATACAATTATTCAAGTTATTCTTTAAAGATATTGCAAAAATCATACAATGCTTGTGATGAAGGAAATCCTGGGATACAGCTGAATCTGAGTTAAAGAGAAAAAGTATAATGTGAAATACATATCTCAGTCTTATTAAAAATGAACCATTTTGCCTAATATTTGTATTTTTATGTTTGTTTAAAAACATGTTTTTACGTCAAACTCTCTTGCTGAAATGACGAGCAGCAGTTTGTGATCCATGCTGGCCCACGGTGTTATATGCTGAATATTGGGGATCTATTATTGGTTTACCTAATGGACCATCATACTAATATAGTGCTACACAATGCCATAAAAGCATTTTTGGCTGTATGGTTCATAAAGAACCTTGAACAAAAGTACTTTGTATTGTATCTTCCATCTATAAAAATGCATGAAAGAAATGGTTCTTCTATGGCATCGTAAAGCACCTTGATTATAAAGAATGGAAGGCAGCTTACTAGGTATTGGAACAAAGCTTTAGTCCGTTTTTCTTTACCTCACGGGTTGGCTCTGGTTTTTAACATTCCACTAACTATAAATGTATTTTCCATCATTTCTAACCCGAGTGATCAACAGCATGCATTTAAGTAAACCATGTCATATCACATTGATGAAACTCTGAGGACTGTTGTTAATCATACAATCTGCTGCTGCTACTATATTGTAGCCACAAACATAATATTAATCAGTTATATATTGTATTGAAATGTTTAAAGTAGTATTATTCAATAACGAACATTGGACCGAGGAACTGTTGAGCATCCTGAAGTTGTGCTTTGTAATGTTTTGGATGTTACGAAGTTTACTGGCTTTGGGAAACGGAGGCTATAGACACTCAATGAAACTGGTACTCATTGCTGTGAACTTGTGTCTTTGAATGTCACATTGTTTAACCTGTACCTAAACAAGAGAGGTTTGCATTATTGTGAATAGTTGCTTACATTTTATATTCAGTAATAATGTTGGTACACTGTTACTAATTTTTTTTTCATTTGTAAATTATATGCTAATTTATTGCCATTTGTCACTTGTCCTATATGTATGTTTCACTGCATGCGAACATGCAAATCTAGTTTAGTAGTGAAAACAATGAGGTGGAATGATATTCACGATCCTGTTTCAGTCTCTATTAAAATGTGAGTTTGAATGTGTCCTACTTTGAACTATGTCAGAATGCTAGCGTGCAAGTTTGTGTGTTTGATTGTACGTATGCTTGTATGGTGAGGATCAGTGCTCACGAAAAATAATAATGAATAGTGTTAATGGTGTCAAAGGGTATGAAAAGAAGATATTCCCATAATAACTTTAACATTCTCAGTCCTTTGGCTTTGTGGTGAATCCTACAATATGTATTGGATCATGAATAAAATCGACTTTAAATGGGTTGTGTTTGTTTAAGATGTTTGTCTGTGGTTTCCAACAAATGGGTTAAGTGTATCTAAAAGAGTTTACTGTTTGAGAACAAGAGGCTCATTCATTAAAAAAAAGATGCACCCGAAAAGGAAAAGTCTGCCAGCATTTACTCAGCCTCATGTCGTTCCAAACCTGTACGACACAAAAGAAATATTGAGAATGTCCAGCATGTTCTCTTAGCTAATGCAGATGAGGGCTTTGGAGCACCAAATTTGACATTAAAGGAATACTACACTACTACACAAAAATTCTGATAATTTACTCACGCCCATGTCATCCAAAATGTTGATGTCTTTCTTTTTTCAGTCAAGAAGAAATTAAGTTGTGTTGGGAAAACATTCCAGGATTTTTCTCAATAGACTTTATTGGACTTCAACAGTTTTCAGTTTATGACTGCAGTTTTAACGCAGCTTCAAAGGGCTCTTACTGATCCCAAACGAGGCATAAGGGTCTTATCTAGCAAAACGATTGTCATTTTCAGCTAGAAAAAAAATGCATAAACCACATCTTCTCGTCTTGCACCAGCCGTGTCCCACGCCAGAGCGACCGAATGTAATTGCATAAGAACGTTGGAAGTTCACGTGCTTCATTTGTCGAATGCACATTTGTGGACCATTTTAAACAATAAACTGACACAAATACATTAATTAGTATCATTCGACATACAACAAAGTCAGAACGGTCCTCTTCTTCACACTGTGGCGGTAGTTTCGCATACATCATGCGTGACCTTTCGAAGTGCTTACACATTACGTAAGGTTGCGCTGGCGCATCACACAGATGGTGCAAAACGAGAAGTTGTGCTTTAAAAGTGCATATTTTTCTTGCCAAAAATGACATTTGTTTTGCTAGATAAGATCCTCATGCCTCATTTGGGATTTAGAGCATTTTGAAGCTGCGTTGAAACTGCAATTTTAAACCGCATTGAAACTGTAAACTGTTGAGGTCCAATAAAGTCTATTAAATTGAGAAAAATCCTGGAATGTTTCTCTGGAATTTTGAACCTTCTGCAACCGTAAGATGGAGGCTTGACCAATACCTTTATATAACGAATTACAGTAGTGCAGTCTTGATGATATGAGAGCATGAATTGCAATTTCGAGACTCTTAAATGTCAGACAGGATTTCATTATGAGAATTATACCACAGGGCTGTTGAATGCTTAATTCTGACTGGTTGAGAAATGTTCCACGTGTGTTAATTAGTTTTCTGTAAACCGCACACCTTAATTGTCAAATTTCTTAAAATAACCACCAGAGCAATGTCTGTGGTAACCCTGGTATAAGCAAAATAATTGACTCCGGTCCTTTGAATTAACTGAATAACAATGCACACCCACAGTCTTACAGCACTCCACTTTGTGCCGCATTACCACCCTGGGTGTGCATTTTTTTTTCCAAATAATTCAACGACCTGTCGTCAATTATTATATGTTTAAATAAAATGAAGACTGTCATTTGTTTTGGAATATTGTGGTATTTTTTTTTACAAATGACTTATCTGTGAGCTTTATTATTTTTTACAAATTCATGTTCCCTCATAATCTTTAATCAAAAATGCAAATCTCTTCCCCTCCTCCAAATGATCTCTCTTTACTTCCGGTCATATGGTATGGCAGGTGGGCAGGGTCTGTGAGACGCTGTGATTGACAATTAGCAACACTACCCAACTTCAAATGATCCAATCACATCTCAATGGACATGTTCAAATCCAGCCCTGCCTTATTTCATTTCAGAAGCCGGTTTCACTCGGATATACGTCACCACGTGGAAAATAAGGCAAACACTAGTTCAGTTTCATGGCGACTTAAAGAGAATACTATTGGTCTTTAAAAAAAAGTGTTAGTTCCAGTCCTTGATTCAGATTGGTCAATAACAGTTTTATGTACGTTAATTATAATTATATTAATACAGGACTTCCAGTCCGGGGCGCATGTGTACCATATGTAATCTTTAACAGTTGGCTTGTTTGTCTGAGCCGATGGGTTAGCGTGCAGCGCTCCGACATATGGTGCAAACGCACTTCCGGCTACCCGAGTTCGAATCCCGGTTCAAGGTCCATTGCCGATACCATATACCCCTCTCTTCACCCTCTACTTTCCTATCGTCTTTCAAAACTACTGTCTATCAATAAAAGGCAAAAATGCCCCCCCCCCCTAAAAAAACAGTTGGCTTGTTTTACATGTGGAACATACTTCAAATCTGAGTTCCCACATAAACATATTAAAGGGATACTGCAGCCAAATATTAAAATTAACCCATGATTTACTCAATCTCAAGCAATTCGAGATACATATCGTTGCTGTCCGATGAAAACCACGTATGTCCATTTTGCCGATTTTGAGATTTTTCGACCGATTGAATGTCCAGGTTCATTTCCGTATACTGTATGCTTCACATATCTAAATGGCCAATGAAAAGTTGTGAAATAATGTCATCTGATTTTCACGTATATCTATTTGGTGTCAAAGCTGTCAATCACCATGTATCTCCCACCCTGTGAAAGCATCTCGCCGGTCTCGTGAAGTTTTATCGAAGCTCAGCACTGGATAGCCGAATAAACATAGCCTGGTGAGACAATGACTTTCCTTCATCGAGGTAAACGTTCCCCCCTGAAGCAAGACATACGTCTAGGAGTGACAAAATTAGGGTAGGACTGTGCAAACAAAGTATCTGTCTAGCATTACCATGTCAGTGTATTGATTCATTGTCCCTTCATAGTTTGCAAGAGACATTTTATACATTTATAATTAATATTAAATAAACCAAGCGTATTTAATAAACTAAGACGTAGGCTATTTAATAAACTGAACGTATTCATCTGTCAATACGAAACGTGACTTGGCCATTATAATTAATGATCGGAAGAACGCGCATCGACCACCGTTACTGTAAAATATGCACGTATGTCCATTTAAACTCAATTTTGGTCAAATGTGGATTATATCATTACACTGGCAAGAATATGCTTACATGTAAAGATGCCGTACCAAGTATGACAACGCTACATTCAACTGCTTTTGAAATACAGTGTTTTTTTCACTTCCTGAAAAGTAACAGTTTTGGACATACGTGAGTTTCATCGGGCAGCGACGATATGTCCATCATCTTTTAGATGTACACATTTGGAGTTGTTTAAGTAAATGTCCTTTCTCTTCCAAGCTTTATAATGGCAGTAAACAGGGACCAGGGAACGACTTTTGACTTGGAAGCCCAAAAAAGGGCCTTCACAGAAGTAATCCACACCAAGGTATGTACCGAACCTTGAATTTTGTCTACACTTGTTACACCTGTACCTACAATATGATGTAATCAGAATAACCACGACTATCATTTGCATTTGTTTTGTTCAACAAGTTACAATTGTCACAGTTTTTTGAGGTACACAATACAGGATTTTTTTCCATATAGTGGACACTAAAGGACCTCAACAAGTTACAGTTTCAATGCAGCTTCAAAGGGATCTAAATGATCCCAACCGAGACATAAGGATTTTAAAGTGAAATGATCATCATATTCGCCAATTTTTTTTACTTTTAAACCACAACTCAACTGAGACTCATCTTGCATAGTGCTCTGACATATGTTTCAGACGCACTTTTTATGCCCCTATAGCTCGAATCCCTCCTCGAAGTCCATCTATCCGTCCTGTACTTTCCTGTCCTCTCCTTACATACTGTCAAATAAAGGCAAAATGGCCCCAAAAAATTACTTAGAAAAAATGAAAATGAAAGTGTTTTCTGCCGTAATGTCATACAGAAGAAGAACCGTTTTGGATCTCCAAAGAACATTGCAAGTATACGATTCATTTCTTTCTCACCTTTTTATAATCTGTAGATTTTTCTTTCACCACAAAGAATCTTTTGTGCAACAGAAAGCGTGTGTTGATGTTATAAGATCTTTGTGGAATCATACAGCTAGACAAAGACCATTATTTAAAACTTTATTTTAAAACCGATACGGACTTTTCTGTTTTGTCTAAAGCAAGTTCTTCAGGACACCCGAAAGACTTGCTTGTGTGTCTGTCTCGCTTTTACCGCTAGGATAAATAGAGAGCGAGCGTCAGAAATGACTGAGGATTAGGAACGTCTCAGCAGCTGCCTGCAACTGTCAGCTGCGATTGTGATGTTTACATGTCGGCTCTCAACACAGCCACAACAAAGACAGCGGAGGCCCTCGCCAAGAAACCATTCCATTCTTTATCTGCTTGTAAAGCAGAGAAATAGGCCGATGTGTCAAATGAAATAATGATATAGCATTACAGGGCTGCCCTATTTAAGGAAGCCAAAAAAAGAAACATTCAAACCGTTTATACGTACAACCGTGCAAATGAATGTCAACAAATTTCTATCGATGGCAGGACGCTTTTAACGGCATTTCGTTTTGCGCCCCCACCTCAGCGTGCAGCGTTCCCATTGTTAGTATAAGGGGGATGTGCATAAGGCAGGGGTGATCAAAGACACGCTGATGGCAAGATTGCACTTGCGTTTTGTACTTACCCAAAACAGATGTTTATCTTCGAAGGTTCTCAAAGAGGAACAAAGGCTTTGTTTACTGGGCAGACTGTGGCTGAACATTCGCCTGAAAGTGTCTGACCTCAGGGGGATCAGAGAGTTTAATGCTATCCCTATGTGGGCTGATAGTCCATAGCTCTGATGAAGAATCACCAATGATGTGTTCTTTACTTACAGACAATAATTGAAAATTATGATTTTAAAGTGGACATTTCACAAGACTTTTGAGCAATGTTAAATATATATTTGGTGTCCCCAGAGTACATATGTAAAGTTTTAGCTTAAAATATCATATCATTTGTTAAATAAAATGTTAATATTGTTTTTGGGTGTGTCCTTTTAAATGCAAATGAGCTGATCTCTGCACTAAATGGCAGTGCCGTAGTTGGATAGTGCAGATTAAGGGCCGGTATTATCCCTTTCTGACATCACAAGGGGAGCCAGATTTTAATGATCTACATGTTCACATGCTTGCAAAGAATGGTTTACCAAAACTAAGTTACTGGGTTGTACTTTTACACATTTTCTAGGTTGATAGAAGCCCTGGGGACCCAATTATAGCACTTAAACATGGAAAATTACAGATTTTCATGATATGTCCCCTTTAATAGATTAGTCGAAACACAAGACTTTAAGACTTCTTATATTATACACCATTTACGATCAGTAATTAAGGACAATTACGCTCTCATTTGAATACTAAGAAAATCCCAGAACGCACTGAGATCAGTGGAAATTAAGAGTTTGGTTCAAAAACGCGATAAACGCCATTAAAATAAAATAGTTACAGCCAAAATCAGTATTGTATCAGGTCAGAATTAAAAAGTCAATTCTACACAAAATCCAATATTCGCCGTGTTATTCTGTCATCTTTTTTCCCCAAACCGCGACAAACGCCAGTCCTCCTCTGTAGAATGCAATAAATCCGCTAAACCAATCACAGCGCACCATTCCACGCATCATAAACAATAATGGTGGCGTGTTGAAAACATACAGATTCCTAGTTTTCCTCATCTAATTTGTACTGCGTGATCAACAAATAAACAAAAACAAAATTATAGTTTAATGGCATTGATAAACCTCTGATGGTTTTCTGTGACGGGAAAGAAACGTAAGCCATCAAAATCAAATAATTTACGTGAGAGGCACTCTGGAGAAGTAAAAAATGCTGGCTGTTGCTTGTTCTCCTGACCGCATCAAGCTTCTGTCATGCTAACACATTGACCCCAGGGATCTTATGAAAAACTTTCCATTATTTTACTCAAAGCCAACAAAAATTGAGCAGGACCAAAACATTTTACAACTGATCGCTGTCAAAAAAGTTCAGCGAAGAAGTCCCAAGGATAACAGCCGCAATGCCAGTGTTCTTAATATGAAATGTTTTGATTAATGCCATTAATGTTTTTTTTATCAGTGTATAGCACTAGTCAACTAAATAAATATAAAATGGCAAACATGAATGCGCATTTATACATTGATTCAATAGATTTACTGTATAGCATTTTGAAAAAAAAATCAGTTTTTATAATAAATCTTTGAAAATCAAAGTATAGATAAAAATAAAAATGTATATTATAACTAGGGTGACCATACGTGCCATTCTTCCCGGACGCATCCCGTCTAGGATTTCGGTGCGACTTCCGGAAGTCGTATTTGTTGACCGCATATGCCATTCAGTTAAAAACATAAGATATACAATCGTAGTTTCATTCTTACCTTAAAATGTAACGGTTGCTTTTCTGTAATAATAATAAAATAATCCTCTATGACGTATGCGGTCGACAAATACGACTTCCGGAAAACGAACACAAAATCCTGGAAGGGATGCGTCCGGGAAGAATGGCACGTATGGTCACCCTATTATAACCTAAAGATGCTATGTGAAAGTTTGTAACAGAAAATAGTGGTTTAAAATCTTGTCACTTTCTTGGTATAGAATTTTTTTTTTACTGAAATTAGTCAAAATGGATTTATTGCGTTTTGAAAACAAACTCTTTAAATGTTTCTTTTAAAACTATTCCTATCAATAATGATGAAAATCAAAATATAGTTAAGAATATTAATATAATAATAAGTAATTTTTGTTAAAATAAAAATGCACAATTACATAAATAATAAAAGGCCAAAAACTGTCACCTTCCCATGATTCACAGCAGTAAGCTTATAATAGTGATTCGAAATTTCAGCTGTCAGTCGGATTTTGTTGAAAAATGTCAGATTGACTTCATTTGACTTAAACCAATGTAAATATACAAAGATGACGATAGAGAAGCAAAACGTACAGATTGCAGCTTTAAAAATCACTTATTTTTATCTTAGTATGTTGTTATGTGCAACCATTACCATCATTGGTCTATGGGAACGTATAATGCTACCGATTAAGATTCGTTCAGTTTTTGTGCCATCTTAAATAGGCAGTAGACGGCAAGACTGCATTGTGACCCAAATCTGTGATTTAACTAACTTTGTATCCAGCTTATAAAAGCCATGAGAAAATAACAGCACAAGTGCTTTCCAAGAACATGGAGCTTCAGTGAGGTGGGAACTCATTGTAAGATCAGAGGTGGTTTCGATAAAAAAGGTGTGAACGGGATGAGAACCAGAATACATCGACTCTTACCTTTAAATAGACAGATAACTATAGAAACTGATAGCAGACCTTATAAATTATTCACAGTAGGCAGACAAAAGCGTTATGTATGATTATGATCTTGCCTTATTTGACAGATACCACCTGGTTGCGTGGGAATCAAGTGCAAAGGAAGGGTACATCTCATTAAAGGATTGCATCATTGCACCAATTCACACGCACCAAGCAGGCCAGGGAACATATTTAAGAGAATTCATAAAGAATTTTGGCTTGATTCGAGCATCAGTTTTCTAGATAAATCAAACCTGTGCTGGTTTTGATCCATGGCACTAAAGGGAAAATTTCCTGCTAATAGCTACAGCTACGTGATCTACAGGGCTTCAGATGTTAACCAATCAGATGTTCTATAAGCAGCATGATGAGGTGCGAGAAATATGATTAAGTTAAAAACCGCTCTTGACCGGATCAAAACCGGCCAACCAGTTTCCCAGCCGGTCTAAGTGCCGATGTTAAGGGTATCTGAAGTGTTTCGGGCAGAACTTGGTTAGAACAAGCGAACTTCCACCAGCGGCCCAGATGGTGTTGCTGGAGACTCTGCACCCACACCAGAGCTCCAGTATGACATGGAGGAATGCTGCCCTAATTGGAGGGTCATGTCATCAGTAACTGCTATCTGCTGAGCTCCTTCTGGAGACTCCGCTGGGTTGCATCTCTGCTCCGTTCCCACAGCTGATTCCTATACTGCAGCACTTTGGAGAAGATCAAAGCCAAGTGGCTACTGAGCTGACAAGTCTTGCTTCTTGCTTTTACCTCTGGGATAGGGTGAGAGATTTTTTTCATTTTTTTACTGAGACGGCAGTAGTACCCATTGCAAAATTGTTAGATGCTTTTTTCTCATATAAAGAACAGCTTAAAAAATACCATTATACGTGTTTCAATTGAGTTGTGCACTGGAACGGTCAGCAGGTCACCTTGAAGTCTATTATTTTAGATGATATGCTGTGCTGTCTTTGGAACGCTGTGCAGGTAAGTAGATTATCTGTGCTGCAAATCAATAGGCAATCACTTAGCCTGAAAAAGCATAAACCAGTGAGCAGTAAAACAGGACAGGAAAGAAACCCTGCTGTCTTCTTCTCTGAACGAACACATGCTGCTAATGAGAAAGGCAAACACGGTATAAGACAGAGAGGATGTCTCCTACAACCTCTATGTCTTTGAACTATTACTCCAACCTGGACTGGATTAAAGCACCATGGGCCCCCAAGTGCCTACCGAACATGTAACGTTCGAGCAGTGATTTAGCCCCTCAAAAGACTTACATTTTACAATGTGCTAAAAAGACAGTATTATGTATCCCAGGTCAGTAGTTGGCAATGTCTGAACATGTAATACGCATGCGCATGACATCACCTTTTCCTAATTTAGATTTTTTTTTATTATCCGCAGGCAATAACTGTGCCATTTTCAAAAACTTTCACTTTGAAACCTCTTTTCTGGCACCCACAACAGCACTGTCGTGTAAATGTACATTCACACCGCAGCAGACTTGAGCTTCCAAACATAACCGGAAGTCATTCATTTACAATGGAAGCTGGGTTCTATCAGCTGCAAGGAGCGTCAAATCTATTGGCGTTGCGTTTTGAGCAACCAGAGCATCAATCGGAAAGTTGAAAGAAGCTCAACTTTATGGTAATGAGCTATGGCGCGGTTCAGCGGCAAGCATCGGCAAAACGTCAGCAACCAATCGGAATATAGCGCTGGCTGACTCGGAGAAACATACGATGTAAACTTTCGTTCCTACCAAAACATTAGTTCAGAGAAAACAGACTTCAGAGCGGTCAAAGCGTCAACCAGCTTCCCCGTTCTTTTTGACAAGTGTCCTTGACCTGGCGTCCTGAGCTTCTTTGGAAGCTCAAGTCTGCGGTAGTGTGAATGTGCAGTAAATGAACAGCCAAAACAAAAAAGTTTTCCATTTCTAGTTGCAAATTATGTCGTGCAAAAGACCCCTTAGTTAAGAGGTTTCAACCTGAACAATGAATGTAAATTTTTACACGTACGCAAGAGTCCGCGTACAGTGCATGTGGCGCAATTTTCGTCATACAGTACACGGCCACATACAGTACATTGTATGGGTCAGCTGCGCATACGCCTCCAGGAGACTGTGGTATGTCGCCCAAGAGATGCATTGCATTTTGTCGCAATGCGCATGCTCCATATATAGTCAAATAAACTATACTTTGCATAGTTGTGGTTTCGAACGTGCGCGTATGTTCGCATACACGTAAAAAACAGACTATACTTAGGGCTATAATGAACGGACAAAACATCGTGCAAACGACCCCTTAAGCCCTGAATACCCGGAATACCATGTCACATTGTGCGACATGGATCCTTCAAACATGGTACGATAATCAGGTAGACTGTACAATGATGACACGAAAGGTTCGACGACTGCATCACACGTTAGAGCAACATGCGCTAGTGGTAAACAAATTCCAGTATGCAGGGTGTGGCAGCAAACACACTATGCAGTGATCATGCTGAATTTCTGAAACTGTCAGAAAACTACCGTAGGCTATCTATGGACGCAAGACCTTGAAAACGGCCTCTCTCACTGTACGACATAGGACCACTGATGAAGAGCCACGATCACAAAATCTCTATCGATTTTTTCACAATAGCAATCTTTCACCTGGGACAGCTACACTGAAAAAAACTATTCATTGAATTTAATCAATTTTTTTAAGGTAAGTGGTTGCAATCAATTTATTTAAGCTACATTGAAACAAAAAAGATTAGTAACGTAAAGTAAAATAAAATATAAAACTTTTGTTTAAATGTATCTTAAATAAATTGATTGCAACCGCTTACCTTAAAAAAATTGATTAAATTCAATGAATCATTTTTTTCAGTGTACGAATCGGGTAGTGTATCCTGGGCTTAAGTTAAGAGGTAAGGGCCCTCCATTGTATACTAAGAAAAATCAGTGTCCACCAATTATTTTTTGGAAGGGGTTATATGTGATCACGAAACAACAGTGGTAATTTGGGGTCCTTGTGGTGTGATTAGGACATGTAGGTATTTGAAACAAATAGCCTTTATCATTTTGGGGGTGAGGACCGCCCGACTCTTCAAAAAGTGTAAAAGTTTTCTGATACTAAATATTTTGGTGCTATTGCATCTTGTTCTTTTCTGTAGGTTTGATTTCTATGGTCAGTGTGAAGACATATTAAGCATATTTGGCATTTATAGATGAAGCAACAAAAGCAATGGAAGCAACAGGCCGGAATCAATGTGTTCTGCTATGTGGGTGTAAATACTATGAGAGATAAAGCATGTTGGCAGGTGCAGATTCTGGCCGACTTATCTGCTTTGACTGTGTCTGTTTTCCCTTTGTCTCTCATACGTTCCTATATCTTCTTCAAAAGAGGATAAGGCTAAATAGCAACCCTCGCTCTGCGAAACTCCTAAAACCATTAAAGTGCCACTAACCTAGGTGTTTTCAGTAATAAAAAAAATAGTCTCTGGTATCTGCAGAATGTGTCTGTAAAGTTTCAGCTCAAAATACACCACAGATCTTTAATTATATGATGTTGAACATGGCCATTTGTGGCGGCAATGAAAAACGTGCGGTTTTTGTGTGTGTTTCTTTAAATGCAAAGAAAGCTTCTGTTCCCCTCCCCGTATGCAAAGTATGGGTAAAGCACTTACACATGTGGTTTCGACTACATCAAAACATGTGTCTCTGGCAGAAGCTATGCACTCATTAAGCTGCATTCAGACCGTTGGTGACTGGATGAGGTGCAACAAAGTTGTGGAATGTTTAACTTTATGCAAATTATGAGCGACTTCCAATGAGAATGAAGCAGTGCAGTTCACGTCATCCGTCTCTCGTCAGTTACTGGAGTGGACGGTACTCATTTCTTTATGACTACCAGATTTAGAAACGCCTCTTTTGAAAAAGAAGAGTGACACACAGTGACAATGTCGCTTATAATGTGAATGTACCTTAAGGCGGAGTCTATGAGCAGTGTAATCAATGTGACATCACATTGATAGGAGATTACCAACGGCCTGTTTTGTGTGACTGGTGCGGTTTAAAGGAGATTATACAAAGAAAAATTGATGGATTTGAATTAGTGATAGGCCGGCCGATATATCGGGCCGATATTTGCGAGTTTTATGTGTATCAGCAACCAAATATCGGCTCAAGAAAATCGGCAACCTGTAAAACGAACTAACCTGCAAAAAAATATGCCAATAAGTTAAGCAAAAAAATCTTGAACCTTTTTCTTAAACACTAAATTCAAGAAAAATTAGCTTTTTTTCTTGAAAATAATTTTTTTTGCAGTGTGCCATCAGTTGTGGTCTTGACTGGTCTTGAAAAAAAAATTCTGAGTCCTCTTTGTACGAGACCGAGACGAGACCGAGTAAAAATGTGGTCGATTCCAAGACGAGACCAAGACCTTCAAAAAGTGGTCTTGAGACCGAGACCGGTCTCGAGAACTACAACACTAAGTGCTTCTGTCAACTTAGAAAATGTAAAAAAATATCAACCCAGTAACCTAGTTTTGATAAACCATTCTCTGCAAGTATGTGGAAAAAATAGGTCATTGAAATTTGGCTCTCCTTGTGATGTCAGGAGGGGATAATACCGCCCCCCTAAATCTGCACAGTCCAACAACAGCACTTCCATTTAGTGCATTTCATCGGCTCATTTGCATTTTCAAGGACACATTTTTGCTCACACCTACAAAGTGTCAATTTGAACATGTTAATAATAAATTATATATATGGTATTTTGACCTTAAACTTCACATACGTACTCTGGGGAGACCAAAGATTTATTTTTAAAATGACCCTTTAATTAAAATTTAAACTAGCTTTTTTAAGTTGAACTCTAAATGTGTTCGGCTGAAGAAAGGAAGTCATCCAACCGCAATCTCCAGAGAGGCCACACAGAGAAGACACGACATCAATCTTATCCTTAAATTACTTCTTCAGGCCAACAAACAACAAACCATGCATGTATTGCTTATGTAGGATCCTCAATTGTAAATCAAACAAATTGGAAACACAATGATCGGTTAACACCATATCAGTGACAAAGCAAAGTGTGGTAGAGAAGTGACGTCCGTCCTCAAAGCAAACAATGAGGCCAGGAGCACAGAGGAAAGACGAGAAGCGCGACAGGAGGCCTGTAAGTGCCTGAGTGAACACGAAGAAAAATGTGTGGAGTGATTTTGGCCATGTACAAATTAAGGTGTGTTCCCTTGACAGCCAATAGCAGATAAGCAGACAGTTGTTTCCTGACCATCAGCCCTCTTTATCCTTTGACCTGGGGCTCGGTCCACTGCACCCAGGCCTTGCGGGTTACATACCTGTGAGGATTATCTAACTGACAAACAACAGAGAGTTCAAAAAGAAAACCTGAAACCCTTTGAGAGATCCTATAGCGTGATATTGTCATTAACTGTAGGGTTCCAGATGTAAACCACCTTCTTAGAGAGAAGAATATAATCTATTTTTAAGGACAAACCTAGCAAGGGCTCCAAACTTACACTCTTGAAAATAAAAAAAGGCTTTGTTGGGCTGTGTGGCTGCATAAAGGTAAGAAATAAATGCTTCTTTAAAGTAAAAACTAAAAATAAATTCTGTCGTTCACAATGCTTAATGCATTACAAAGACCTACAAGAATCCCTGTGGAAAATCCAAGAAGATGAAAAGCATCACTGTTTTGCTCTGTACGCCCAAAATATATCTACACCAAAACTATGTTATATTTAATTTGACATAACGGCCCTAATAAAAAAGTTTCATTTTTAAATAATGCCATTCCAGTTCTATTTTTCATCCATGCCATTCATTACGACACAAAAGGCGTAACGGGATATTTGTTGAAATCTGATCCCAGTAAAGGATCCACACCTTTCAACAGCTTTCAATCCAGGCGCAATATTACCAGCTTTCCATGGCAACTTTCTGCAACATTTGGGTTGATCTCATTTCGACTTGATGACAATAACACAGCGTAAGAACAGCTGAAAAATCACTTTATAGACTCTCAGAAAAAAAAGGTACAAAAGTTGTACCATTTTGATACAGATATGTGCCATTTTTTTTTAACTTTTTTAAAAGGTACGGCCCCAGTGACAACTTTTGTACCTTTTAATCTGAGTGTGTATGGTGGTGGGACCTTGAATGCAAGTCCATTGCAAACTAACTATCTTCAATACCACAATGGTGTCAGAAGACAACAAAGCGCTGGTAGACCTGTGAGTGGTTTCTCTAATGTTTGTCCTTTAGTGATCATGGGAAAGATGGCTTAGTGGAGACATCTAGAGTTCAGTATTTACACAAGCAACTGTGGGTTAAATGTGTTGTATGCTATCTTTGTTGGTTGCGTTTTTGATAAAAGTTATGAACAATCTACACAGGCTTTATGATTATACACTGCTGTTATTATGGGTCAGTTTAGATGATGACCCTGGATAATGTTTAAGGTTTAAGTCCATTTATTTACATTTATGTATTTGGCAGACGCTGTGATTCTCACGAAATTAGACTTTTGATAAAAAAAGTAAATGCTATCAAAATAAGAAGCATACAGTTACAAACATCTCTTCATGTACTATTTTGCACATGATTTCAAATGACATCATACAAACCAATTTTGTTGTTTTTTCCACATTTAAAAGGAAAATTTTAATTACCGCAACGTGTCCATGACTGGATTTGGGTTGTTTGACATGGAAATATTAATAATCAAAAAAAGAAAAAGCTTCAGTGCATGTTATACTATAAACATTTACAGTAAAGAAACATGTGGTATTTGGTGATCATTGGTAAATGTAGAGATAATAATAAGGAATATAAATGTGTCCAAGACCAATTTTCTCATCCTCCTCAACAATTTTCAATCATTGTTTAAGCCCTCAAGGAACTAACATTTTCAAAAAAATGTACATAATTGAACATGTAAGCAGTTTTAATTTTTTCTCTCCAGATAAAAGTTAACATTTTGTTTGTCATAGTACCTAGACAACTTTTTAGTTCTCATTACCGAAACATGAGTTTGTAAATGCATATATTTGATGTATGTTGCGGTAATGATCATTTTGATAATGATAATCTAAAAAATGTAAAAAATTCTATAGGAAATAAAATCCTCTAAAAATAAGGGTATAGTAAGTTTAGACCTTAATCTTATATGTGCAAAAAAAGGCTTCAAGGGCTTTTTAAAAATTCTGAAGCTGGACACCTGAGAATCCCCCTTTTATCTGAAGTTACTTACAGTGCATTACAGCCTATACATTTTATCACCAGGTGTATTCCCAGGATCAAACCCATGACTTTTTGTGGTGCCTCTTTCAGTTGAGCTACAGAAACACTAATACATTTTTCATCTTTACCCGCAGTTTTTGTTTGCCTTTAATAGTAAGGAATACATTCAGACAGACCTTAAATGGAAATATTATTACAGACTCGAACTGCAAGGTTAGATAACAACCATTTAGGGTGTAATCCAATGCAAAACGCCGTTTAGTACGAGGTAAAATATTTCTGAGGTTTCATTTTTAGAGTTTAACCTTGGTCTTGGTTGTAGACTTGGGCTTAATTTATTGTTTTGACTGGTTCCTTTCAATGCTTCGAAAAGTTTGGGAAATAATATTCATTCCAGATCGGTCTCGTCAAATTCCTCCAGTACCATGGTCTATGTGAGCAGTTTACAGTCTGGTGAGTGTAGCGGTGAAATGAATGTGTTTTTGTTGAGGGTTCAATCATTACGCACTATTAGATTTGGCTCAGCTGTTGCAGAAGGATTACATTCAAGTGATGGTTTCTTCATGATGTCTGCTGCCATGTTGGATTAGCCATAATGGGATCGAGGAAAATGCACCCTATTAAATTTCCTCCCCTTTGTACCCATAAGGCTCATTCACACTCATCTGACAAACAACAATAAACACTGACACAATGAGGCAGTTTCCTGGACAGGGTTTAGATTAAGCCAGGACTAGGCCTTAGTTATATTAGGACATTTAAGTAGTTTTTACAAACATACATTACAAAAAACAATACTTGAGACAAAACAAAAGCACTTATAAATGCCAAGATATGTCAGTCCAAGAGCAAGATGTTTTTAAATTAAGACAACTCAACCATGCTTTTTAGTCTGGGACTAGTATAAGTCCTTTCCGGAAATCCGTCCCAATATATTTTGCAGTTGGATTATGAAAGTTCACAACTGCTTTTTGCTAAAATGTCTGCATACTTTTTCATTTGCTGTGCATGGTATTGCAAGTATATGCCTTATTCGGTCCACCACTTGTTAAATTAAAACCTAGGCAGTGAGGGATGGACGTCTTTTTTCAGATTTCTAACAGCTATTTTGGGGTTAGAAAGAACCAATAAATAAAACAACCAAATATTTTTCTTTGAACATGAAGCAGTGTAATTGTCCTTAAGAATTATGGTGCAAAGAACAAAAAAATGTTCTTAGGAGGTTAAACCTATTGTCCCCCAGAGTATGCATGTGAAGTTTTAGCTTAAAATACCATATAGTTAATGTATTATAGCATGTTAAATTTATTTATTTTCCGCTATAGCCCTGGCTAAACTGGTGTTTACCAGTGTGACCGATGATAAACCTATCTGAGCCAGCATACCAGACTGACCATGCTGGGAGGCCTGCTAAGATCAGCAAACCATCTTAGACTGGTTGAAGATGAAGTGGGCCTTTGATGTTGTCAGCCCATGCTGGATGGCAGACACATACTAGACTATGACTAGACTATGTTTAGATTAAAACATTTACCGTCAGAGGCATTTATTTTGTAGATCTCTCTTGCGCGCACGCTCTCTCTCTCTCTCTCTCTCTCTCTCCACTTGGTTTTCTCATATCAACAGACAGTCAGTGATATCCCATTAGTGTTAAGCACCACACATGGATGACTGTCTAAGGCCTCAATGTAGAGATTTTCAACTTTGGGGTTGCAATTTCATGTGGGGTCATGGGAGAGCACAAAGGTTGTGGGTTTGATTCCCAATGAACAAACACTAATGTATAGGTTAAAGGCACTGGAAGTCGCTTTGGATGAACACACCTGTCGAATCATACTGTAAATTAGTTATGCACCGATGTATCGGCCGCTGATATTTATCGGCAGATTTTTGATGAATTAGAACCCATCGGCATATCGGCAATAGCACGAGAAAGGCCGATACTGATTGTTTATTAATTAACTGCATAAAGAAATCTATTATATGTAAAAAATGAGTTAATGTTGTTAATAAAATACATGCTGAATAGCAAAAACCACCTTTGAAGTTTGTCATGTTGTCTTATTATATTTGTTTTAGCTTAATTTGTGTCTCTCTTATTATGTTGGTCAGTTGAATGTTAATTAGATCCAATCCATGTTCAGTAAAAATAATTTGATGCAGAAATAAACTAGCTTATAGACCAACTGTATAGTATTGTATACAAGTGTTTAATATCTGTATCGGCCAGAAGTTGTATGTTTAAATCCGTATTGGTATCGGCCCAAAAAATCCTATCGGTGCATCTCTACTGTAAATATAAGATTCTACATACACTGCAAAAAATTATTTTCAACAAAAACATTTCTTAGTATTTATGTCTTGTTTTCAGTAAAAAAAATCTAAAAATTCTTAAATTAAGATGCTTTTACTTGATGAGCAAAACGCCTTAAGAAATTAAGTTTTTAGACCAAAAATATCAAAGTGATCACAAGTGATTTTGTGCATAAAACAAGGAAATAAATTGCCAATGGGGTAAGCAATTTTTCTTGAATTTAGTGTTTAAGAAAAAAATTCAATTTTTGCTTGTTTTATGCACGAAATCACTTAAATTTTATATTTTTGGTCTAAAATCTAGACTTATTTGCTTGGGTCTTTTTGCTCATCAAGAAAAAACATCTTAATTTAAGAATTTTAGATATTTTTACTGAAAACAAGACAAAAATACTAAGAGTTATTTTTCTTTAAAATTTTTTGTTAAAGATAATAACACTAGCATATACCATTAAACACAATATGCCATAATGATAGATGTGAATAGTGTGTAAACGAATGACTAAAAATGACAAATCCTTGCAGTAGAAATTTCAAATGAAAACCAAACATCTATAAAGTTGTATCTGAAACGTTATACAGCAAATCAAAAATAAAATGATAATTTACGGATTTGGCAGATGCATGTGAATTCACTCATATATTTGATCAGTATGTGTATTCACTTGGATCAAACCCATGACCTTTCGGTTGCCAGCGCAATGCTCTACCGACCAAGTTACAATTACATACACGAACAAGATCTATGTGAGGATCTGACCTTGTTCTTGTGCAGAGTACAGAGGATTAAACCAACTATTTTTAGAGCTCATTCACAAGGGCAGAGAGAGATAGCGAGTCAGATAATTGCATTACAGGTCCATTTAATCAGTCACAGTCATGTGACCAGCAGTAATGATGGGTATTCGGTATCTTGGCTGGAGACAAGCGAGAATGTTAAGTGTTTTCTTAGTGTGGCTGTGCAAGAATGACATTGTCTTGCCATCTTCAACCTCAAAATTTACTGCGAGTGCCAAGATTCACGTTACTTGCCAGAAGTGAGTTGAAAGTCAAAAGTGTGAGCCTTTTCACACCAAACACTCTAAAGATGGACTTCACTGTCAGTACGAAACAAAAAAGTGACAGAAAAATTAAGCACGTATTCATTTTTATGCAAAACTTTTCATTTATTAATAAGGATGAGAGTGGTGGCTACATTCAAATCTCACGTCAGGTTCCACTTTATGTTAGCAAGTTTTTGAGAATTAGGATATCCTATCTAAACCGAATAAAGTTAAATAGTTAGAAATACTGTTTTTGTTCAGTTTAACAAACAGAAAATACGATTTCTGGAGAATTTCCCCAGCAGGAAAATACTGTAGTATTTATTATGTAGATTGATAAACTGCAAAAAAACAGTAGTATACTTTATATACTGTGCAGTAGGTTCAAAAAGGTAATATCTAAGAATTTACAGTTAACTTTAGTAAAATATACAGTACTGTGCAAAAGTCTTATGCTATGTACACACCAAATGTGGGGCAATATTGATAAATGAATATTTTCAACTTGGGCGAAGACGGGTTCGAGGCGAATAGTGCGTGTTTTCGCGACAAACGCGTCGCCCATTTCGCGTCATTCGCATCGCCCCATGCGAGGACGCGTCTGATCGGGTCTTTGCATTGACTTTGTATGTAATCTAAACGTTGGACTAGCGTCTGGTGTGAACCCACAGTTAAGGGCTCGTTATAGTCGTGCGTAGGTCCTACGGCGTAGCCGCGACGGCGTAGGTTCCGCGTCGGTTTTCATTTATACTTTTGCGTCGTCGTCCGCGTCGACGTGCAAACACACGCGCGACCGCTGGTGGGCAGTCTCCACGCATGTAACCACAGTAGCAGCGCGATCGTTAGAGAAGAAGAAGCTTGGCAAGTTAACCCACAAACGAAGAAGAAACAGCAACTTGTTGTGTATAATTTGAGAAGACCAGCAATGATGGAAGTAATTAAAAAGCGACTTTTGATGCAGTTTGAGTTAAATCACTCCTCAACTTGGCTCTTCTTTGTTTTCACCGTCACAAACGGAAATACCTATGACGCAGTTTTTTTACCTGATGGGAGGGGTTCTGGTGGACCAATCACAGCGCTTGCGGTCCGCGTAGATCTGAGCTACGGCGTAGAACCTACGCACGACTATAGATCGCCCTTTAGGCCACCATGCCATAATTAGATTTGTTGTTTTTGCAATGTTATAGTGCTCATATATAATTATTTCTCAGTCTCTTTATTAGAATACAACCAGAAAATACAGAAAATGTGTATGTTGTATTTAAAACAGTATAAAAGTATAAGCTGAAGTGTCAAGTATTTAGGGCAAACTCCCTTTCCACTTGAGCAATAGCAGGACATCTCTTAAACCTAAATGACATTAAATTAAATCCTATTTTTTTATTCTAATCGAATGACTTCAGTACTTCAGTCTCCTAAAAAAAGCACAAGATGTGTTTCGTGCCAAGTGAGGTCACACTAAATACTGACTGATACCTGAAGAAGACATTAAGTTTCGAAAATTGTTTTATTTTTATTTTGTGTAAATATTTTCTGTTTGTATCTTAATACAATAGATTGAAAACTAAATATGGATGGACATTAAAACTTTGCTAAAACAACAAAGCTGGTGATGGTGGCCTAAGACTTTAGCACAGTATTGTATATGTATTTGAAGTATTCTTGTGGGCTTGACATTAAAAGTATTTTCTTATATTAAATACTTCAATAATTAATTTTTATTAAATATTAAAATGTAAAAAATTACAAGGTTAACAGGTGTTTCTGGTGTAAGATCACCCTTTAGCGATTTTTTCAGATTTCCTATTATTTTGTTTTTCAGGAAAGTTTATTCTTCGAGACCAGGTTATATTCCTTCATAACGTAAGCTCTAGGGGTGAATTTATAGGGGCATTGGTATTTAAATGATGATTTCTTTCAGTCAGTCACATTTATCGACATACGAACACTAGTACAATGAGATATGAATGTTTCAAGAGCCCCAGTGTGTCTACATATAATTGAATTGAAGATTCCTACCAAATAAGGACATGGGGGCGGGACATAATTATTTTATTACTTGCCATCATAATTTGTTTTTTTGTCATATAACGCACGCGTTACCGCAAAATGTATTCCTGAGCCTAAGTGAGCTCCCGGTCTGTATTCCTTTATCGGTCTGGCTGGTGGCTAAACTGATCTCAAAAACAAATACCTTGTAGAAAATAAAACTGTGGTTTGCTAAAGACAAGGGGAGATGACGAGCATGAATCTCAACTCTACGGAGAGGTTTGGCAGCCAGGCAAGAATTTAAGGACCTGTAGTTAACATTAAACATCAATTTTACACAGTATCGTTAACTCTGTGTAACATGTTGATATGATTTATGAACTAATGTAATTATTTCCCTTGCTATCAGAGATAAACTACTGTAAAAGGACTCTGTTGTTATTAATTCTATGACTATGTCAGATAATTTACTCACCACCATGTCATCCAAAACGTTGATGTCTTTCTTTGATCAGTCGAGAAGAAATTATGTTTTTTGAGGAAAACATTCCAGGATTTTTCTCATTTTAATGGACTTTAATAGAACCCAACACTTAACAGTTTTTTTTTAAACTGAGTTTCATATGACTAAATGATCCCAAACGAAGCATAAGCGTCTTATCTAGCGATACCATTGTCATTTTTGAATAAAAATATGCACTTTTAAACCACAACTACTTTTCTAGGTCCGGTCCTGTGATGCGCCACCGCGACCACACGCAATACGTCATCACGTCAAGAGGTCACAGAGGACGAATGCAAAACTACGCCCCAATGTTTACAAGTGTGGAGAAAAAGGACCATTCCGACGTCGTTGTATGTGGAATGATACAAATTCATGTCTTTGTGTCAGTTTATTGTTTAAAATGGTCCGCAAATGTGCGTTTCATATATGTAACAATTGACCTTTCTACGTCACTACTACGCATTTACGTGAGGTCGCGCTGGCGCTTTTCAGGACCGGAGATAGAAGAGGAGTTGTGGTTTAAAAGTGCATATTTTTTATTAAATGACAATTGTTCGCTAGATAAGACCCTTATGCCTCGTTTGGGATTGTTTAGAGTCCTTTGAAACGCCGTTGAAAAAAACTGTTAAGTGTTGAGTTAAGTGTTAAGGGCGATTTATAGTCGTGCGTAGGTCCTACGGCGTAGCAGCGACGGCGTAGGTTCCGCGTCGGTTTTCATTTATACTTGTGCGTCGCCGTCCGGGTCGACGTGCAAACACACGCGAAACCGCTGGTTGGCAGTAATCACGCGTGTAACCACAGTAGCAGCAGAAGTCCTCACATAAGAAGAAGCTAAGCAAGTTAACCCACAAACGAAGAAGAAATAGCAACTTGTTGTTTATAATTTGAGAAGACCAGCAATGATGGAAGTAAATAAACAGCGACTTATGTTTCAGTTTGAGTTAAATCACTCCTCAACTTGGCTCATCTTTGTTTTCACCGTCTCAAACGGAAATACCGATGACGCAGTTTTTTTACCTGACGGGAGGGGTTCTGGTGGACCAATCACAGCGCTTACGGTCCGCGTAGAGCCGACGCGCTGTTAGAAATTTTGTGAGGTGCGCGTCAGGCTACGCAGAGCTACGCACAGGCTACGGATAGCCTACGCCGTAGCTACGCCGTAGGACCTACGCACGACTATAAATCGCCCTTTAAGTGTTCGGTTCTATAAAAGTCCATTAAAAATGAGAAAAATCCGGGAATGTTTTCCTCAAAAAACATAATTTCTTCTCGACTGAACAAAGAAAGACATCAACATTTTGGATGACATGGTGATGAGTAAATTATCTGTATTTTTTTTTTAAGAAAACTGACTAATCCTTTAAGGACATGTACTACAATTATTTAATTTTAGACGTTTTAACATAAACAAACGGCTTTTGTGGACCAAATGCAATTTCCGGTAGGCTTCCACATACAGTAGAGTCCTTTTACAGTAGATAATTTTTGATAAGCAAAATAAATTACAATTAAATTATATTTATTCATATATAATTTCTAATGCGCATCAACTACTACACTGAGCTAACGTTACTGTGTAAAATTAATGTATACAATGTAAGCTAATTCTTGCCTGGCTGCCAAACTTCTCTGCACCACTGACGCATGCTCGCCTTTCGACAAAATATTTGTTTCAAAGATCAATTTAGCCACTAGCCAGACCGATAAATAAACACAGAGCGGAAGTTAAATTTGCACGGTTTATAACAAAAGATGAAACGCTTTCATTTCAAAATCTATATTGATAATTAAATTAGGTTATAAAACAAAAGCACTTAAAGACCCATTAACAAAAAGTGAACCAACTTGAAGCAACACTCAAGACAGTTGCAGCTAGAAAGGTGTAGTGATGTAGGCAACCCGCTGACTATTCAATGTTCTGGTAACCGTTTTGCACATAGCCCTACCTGTTAAAACTCATTTGAAATAAAAGCAAAATAAAGAGTTCATATCAGTTCTGCATCAGTTTCGAATTTCTTTGCCAAAGAATCAGCCGTGCTGCCGATAATGTCGGCAGACTGTGGTTTAGTCTAAACGATCTACCACGAGTACTCGCGACCAGCAGCACGGTTTGGCCCGCATGCAACCTTTTACTGCTCCTCTGGGATCACGCTTAAATTTTCATATGGAACAGGAAGGGAGTTAATGTTACACCATAAGAGCCGCGTGGCCAAAGCCACCGCAAATTCAAACCAGGTGAGATGCACCAATGCCAGTATAGCTACCAGCACGCTGACTTACACAGGGAGGCGGTCATGTCTGCAATTTCGAAACGTCATGTCACCATTGTGGGGTAGTAAAGACGACTAATAAGATTAATTTTGGTGATGAATTACACTGGATACATCTTAATGATCTCTGGTTTATTTCACCATGGATGTCTTGCATAACTACGGATATTCAATGGACAGGTTGGACTCACATGCTCGTAATGTTTGCTCGATTCATGACAGATGTGGAGTGGATAGAGTTTCAAGAAGAACTTCTTTTTTATGATGGTGGAGATATCTGCTCAGCAACATCAGCGTATCCTTTATCATAACACTGTCAATTAGCCTTAAGGAACCATTATGCTATTTAAACTCTAAAAATCCCTGTTATCCTATGATCTGAGAAAATTCTCCTAAAACAGAGGTCTTTGACCTTTTTAGGCCAGGGAACCCTTAAAAGATAGAGAGGAGAAGCAGGGACTTAAGACGGGATTTAGAGATGAATTGAATTTACTTAAAAACTTAAATGTTAGAAACACATGACCTTTATTTGTTTCCATAAAAATGTACATTGAACATTGTTTTATATGAAGTACAACAGATCATGCAGTATAAGAGTCATCGTCCTTCCTCAACTAAAAGCTAATTATAATTTTACAAGCATCTCGATTGTGAATAAACAACCAGGAATTCCAAACAGCATTTTATTTCCGATAGGCCGTGTAAAGCTGTTTTACATCAAGACAGTTCAGACTCTTCACCAACAGAAACGGTCCATCCAGACAGGCAGGTTACTTCAGTAAAGTGTGCTGGCTCACCTCCTGGCCTTTTTTTCTTTCATGAGTTTCTTGCTCTCCTCTCGTCTCCTCTTGTTGACTGGGTTGCGCGGATCATAGATCTCGAACGTGTCTTCGTCCTGCATGTTGGCATCTTTTACCTTTCTGCTTTGCTCATCAAATTGGAGAACATGGGCCATCCTAAATCATAGGGGAAAGCAGAGCTTAGTTCAAAAGAACAGAGTAACTCAAGTCACCGGCCACTAAATCTCCAAAATAAGTGATGGAAATTTCCCAGTGGAACGGATCGGAGCAGACATTTCTTTTGATAAGTCCACCGCCAGATTCGCTAATTTAGTGCAACCCAAATTAAAAACACTTTTACTTGTTGAGAGCTTCTAATCGGACAAGATCTAATACCACAACACTGATGTCAAACTTGGATTTAACCCATCTTTAGCTACAAGATTAATTGCATACACTGTTAAATGTTGGTCTGGTCATTGGAAAGAGAAATCGAATTAATTTGCAACCACATGAGGGCTAGTTATTTATATATATGTATATTAACTGTAATTGGTAGGCTCATATTTATATACTAAATCCACATGTTATTGTCAAATAGTTTATTGTCATGTTGCATCTTTAGTGCTGAAATTAAAAAGAAAAGAAAAAAACCATGAGGAATTGTGATGATTAACACTAAACCTGTAGATCCTGATTCCAAAATTCCTAAAAGGTGCATCCAGCCAATCAGATTGGAGCTTGTAGACTAAGCAGTTGATCATAATCTTCTATCACAACAGAAATGTCTCTTGTAAGAGATTCCAAAACAGCGCAGCTACTACAGATAAACAGATCTACCTTTCATTTCTTCAGTAATACTCTTTCTTTCCAAGTGCCTGGCGGGAGAGGAAAGCATCAGCCAGAAGAAACATTCCTGAAGCATTCCCGAGTACCACCATCAGAAGGAAGAGCTCACCGCTGGCTAAAACCACTTCTGGAGAAACTGTACACCGCTGCTGAAGACTACTGAACTTCAGAAAAGCTCCACAACACCGTTTACAAACCAACAGCTTTCTTATCTCTTCTTTTGCACACACTCTAAAATGTTGGGTCATTTTCAACCCAGCATTGGGTAAAAAAGGGACAAAATTTTACCTTTGCTAGGTTGTTTTAACCCATTGTTGGGTCAAATATAAACATTTTCTAGGTTCATTTAACGGCTGAGTTTGTCCCTTTATGACCGAACGCTTTTAAAGATTTAAGAAACTAGCAAAGACAGGTGTTCACGGACAAGGATCAAGGACTTTGCTGCCGTACCATGACTGCAGCAGGCGCAATGATATTACGCAGTGCCCGAAAATAGTCTCCTTCTATTGAAAGTTACCAAGGGGACTAGGGATTCAACGAATATTGATTTCAATCTTGGACATGATCTTACTCAGTTAATATTAAAGATATTCAATGGAAAATTTCACAGAATGTTCTTTATATTGTGTAGGATGCTTTTATCCTAAATCACTAAAAATTATTTTAGCTGGGTTTTCACAGGCAGGGTCACATATTTCGTATTTGAGGAATACTTGTGTTTATTTTTTTCACACTAAGCTTAATTTTTCAAAAAAAAAAAAAAGATTGTTTAATACCATATTAGGTTTTGCTGTGGTATCAAAAACATTAAATATATACTTAAAAGCTGGTATTGTATCAACACAGGCATGCAACCCTACAAGTGTAAAAGCTTTTAAACTCTCCAGAGATTCCTTAGGTACACATAGTGCAGGGTTTTGGAGCTGGACAAGGAATGAGATTCAAGTCCAACATGTTCACATCTCACCTCTGCTCTGCTGACCTATATTTCCTACTAAGAAGATGGCAGCGGGAGAACTGTCAGAATCAAGACATGAAACTTCGACAGGGGTGAAACGGGTCACTGTTATACATCATAGACATGGCTGGATGGCTCTCTGGGGTCTCATCTAAACCAAAAAAAGATGCAAAAGGAACTGACAATGCACACCTGTTTGAGCTATTCTGGTGAAGGTCAAAAATTTTTGGAAAAAAAAATCCCTCCGAGAACCCAAAGCTGAAGCGCAGGTATCAAACTGAACGCATTTGCCTATGAAGTCAAGGGCTGGTTTGAATGAACAAGATGTGATGGCAGATTTCAATAATTCAGCAGCTTGCGGCCGCCATTCAATCCGGTGCAACTTTTGGTGGTTTTGCAGAAGTGTGTCAGGAAGTAACCGTAGGAGCTGAAGGAAGATTTAGATTGAGCCTGTTGTCTGAGTCAAGACGAATGCATAAAGGAACTGAGAAGCGAAGCAGTCTGCTCTTTAAAATTACGAGGCTCTCAAAAGTCTCGCTTTCGTAAGTAATCCACCATGCTGCTATTATTGAGCCTTCGCAGAACCCCTGAATTCGGCCAGAGACATATAAAGCGTGTCTGCGCGTATACATGAGCACGTTTTTAAGAGTTTGTGTGTGTGTGTGCATGCTTGTGTCCATTTGAAGTCCGTAGGAGATGTGACAGCTCATCTAGAATGTCATGGCTATACTCTGGCAGACTCTGAGGACTCCCGCCGCGCGAAGCAGTCGGCTCTGATAATTTGTCTAGCAGTCTCTGTGATGACAGCCCGTCCGACTCCTCGCCCAGAGTTATGGCTTGCACAAAAAATCCCACCATTCGATTGGGGCTCTTATCAGGGACGGGCTACCGCTCCAGCCCGGCCGTGATGCGGAGGCCCTCGGAAGCCTCTTCCTGAATTTATTTTTCTTTCGCTTTCGAGAAAGAGAGGAGGAAGGAGTGAGGCCCGGGCTCCTGGGCGAAAGGGGTTTTTGTAGACGCAGACACAGATGGAATAGTTTACAATCTGGCCCAGACTTGACTTCCAGTGTCTGACCTGTTGTAACCCGTGTTCCGTTCACGGGGTGCACCAGACCTTCGGAAAGTGGTACAGACTTCGCACTGCTGTTTTTCTAGCACTGGGGGCCTCTTGTGCCTTCTCCCGAGAATTGGGCTTGGGGCTCCCAGTTAAGGGCCACCACCAGAGACGTCTAAGCTTGGTCGGGGTCCCGAGACAGTAATGACAGTCGAGGATGAAGTAACTGAACTAGACGGTGGCCCCCGTTTTCCTCTCACATGTGGTATTTGTTGGAGTATTTGAGTGGATGTATTTAGATAGAAGCTCGAGGTCTTTGATGAAAAGAGAATGCAAGGAGAAAACACAGTGTCAGAATTCATTTGCCTGCAGCGGAGTGCCGCACAAAGAGGGAGGACGACGGCCTGACAGATCCTTCGCTTTATCCTGAAGCATGTCACCGCTGCGGCTGCGCCACTGTCTCGCACACCATTAAGACTGATAATTCATCAAGCGTAAAGCCATTACGCTCCACAGAGGCATGTGCTGAACCGCATTCTTTACGTTTGATTGTGATTTACGGTCTTTTTACAAATGCGTTTGCACTTGGAAAAATTACAGGCGTCTACCATTCACGTCGCATCCAACCCACAGACTGCCAGACTTTAAATGCCTTCAACCCAGGATTTCAAATGAACCCAATTCTATGGATTGGGCATATGTAGCTTATAGAGAACCCAGAAAAGCGAGTTGTGCATACCGCTGAAGCTATAAGTTTCAACAAAAGCAGAATGATTTACCAGCCTGCTTCCCGTAATCCTCTGAAAAACTAGAACTAGCCGCGTGACGCACTTGTGAGTAATGTCCGATTTAGATTAGAGTACATTAAATAGAGAAAGATATCGTTCATAATAAAATATCCAAATGCGAATGGGCAAAATCAGTTTGTAAGTATCTGCTGCCATCTCAGAAGCCATACTTACAAATGCATTTATCTTCATCACATATGCTAGGAAGATCATGGGGAAAACAGAATCAGATTGAACCATTTCTAATTGATTTTATTTGTCTACTTTACAGTACAACTGAAGGCCTAACGGTGTGCCCCATATACAGCATCAAGATTGATGTTCCCTTGAGCCTGATTCATTTTGCAGCATCATATCATGGCCAAAGAACTGCGCTGTCAATACACTCACCCCTACTTGCATGAAAAACCTTTCCATCAGGTCAAAAGAAAAAACCCCAAAGATGATTAACAGAAATGGTTCATTGCTAGACATTGCTAGGATGGTTCTAGTTGGTTGCTAGGGTTTTTGGTTTGTTTGCGAAGATGTTCTGATTGGTTGCTACTTGCTAGGCAATGATAGGTTGTTCTGGCTGATTGCTAGGTATTGCCATGGTCCTCTGTTTGGTTACTAAGATGTTCTGATTGGTTGTTAGGCAATGCTGGGTTGATCTGGCTGGTTGTTAGGTATTGCTAGGTTTTTCTGTTTGGCTGCTAAGATGTCTGAGTAGCTGCTAGGCATTGCTAAGCTTTTCTCTTTGGTTGCTAGGTAATGCTAGGATGTTCTGATTGATTTTTAAACAATGATAGGTTGCTCTGGTTGGTTGGCAGGTATTGCCAGGGTCTTCTGATTGGTCGCCAAAATGTTCTGATTGGTTGTTAGGCAATGCTAGGTTGATCTGGCTGGTTGACAAGTATTGATAGTAGATTATAAATTGATTATAAAAAAATTGATTTTTTCGATTAATCGTGTTTTTTTTACCTGGTTGATTGAAAATACGATTCTCAAAGGCCACAAATCGATTTAAAAAAAATGAAATAACCTGAATCGAGAATCGAGCATATAAATCGATCCGAGAATCGGAACAGAAAGAAGAATCGATCTGGAACATCTGAATCGATACCCAGCTCTAATTGATAGGGTACTCTGTTTGGTTGCTAAGTTGTCTGATTGGTTGCTTTGCATTGCTACGCTGTTCTGGTTGGTGGCTAGGAATAGCCAGGATTTTTTGGTTGGTTTTCAAGACGTTCTGATTGGTTGTTAGGTATTGCTAAACTGTTATGGTTTGGTTGCTAGGTATTGCTTTGGTTTTCTGGTTGTTGGCTGGATGCTAAGAAGTCTGATTGGTTTCTAGACAATGCCAGGTTGCTCGGATTGGTTGCAAGGTAATGCAAAAAAATTCTGTTTGGTTTCCAAGATGTTCCAATCGGTTGCTAGACTATGCTAGGTTCCTTTTGTTGGTTTCAAGGTATTACAAATAGGTCTTCTGTTTGGTTGTCAAAATGTTGCTAGGATGCTCTGAATGGTTGCTAGGCATTGTTAAGCTGTTCTGGTTGGTTGCAATGTTCTGTCAAGGTTTTTGTTTGGTTGCTTGGATGTTCTGATTGTTTGTTAGGTATTGCTTAGCTGTTCTTGATTGCTAGGTATTGCTAGGGTTTTCTGTTTGGTTGCTAGGCATTGCAATGATATCATTATGTTTTAGTTGGTTGCTAAGGACTGCTAGGGTTTTCTGTTTGGTTGCTAGGATGTTCTAGTTGGTTGCTAAGGATTGCTATGATGTTAAGTTGGTTGCTAGGCTTTGGTAGGGTGTTATGGATGGTTTGTAAAAATATAAAAACCTGTGTTACATATGTTTTTGAATAACACTGCATATTAAAATAGGCATACTAACATTATTGCAAAAACATTAAATCATGTACAGCATACAACTTGTGAATAAATTGTTGTATTTGTGAACTGCAAGGAAATGAAAAAATCTTAAGAATTAGACCAGCTAACTAAACTTGCTTGGCTACGCTTAAATGAGGCCACCAGCATATAAGTACAACACACTGTATTGCCGGTCCTTTTGGCACATATACTCTATAACAACAAAGCCTACCACTGACTAATCCCAAACACTGGTTACTGCTGGCACTTGTAATGACTGTCTGTTAAAAAAGACAGCACGTGTCTGACTGCAGGTTGACGCGCCCTGCTGGGGCCACTTTGGGTGCCACGGCCTTGTCGGCTCGTCTGGCGTACGGTGGGTGTGACGTGTTCCATCTGGGCCCTCCGTCTGCTCAAGCAGTTATTTACTCAGTTAAGTCAGCTGAGAAAACTACTTCTCCACAAGTGGCTATTGCTGCACAGCAAAAACAAACACTGCATACTGTTCTAATGGTGTCAGCGAGATCCAGAGCCAAACGCATTACTTGGATGGAGAGCCGAGGTGGTTCAGGCACACTTAGGGCCAGCAGCTGTGCCTGATGTGGAGTGAGTATGAACGTTTTGCTATGTTAGTTCAAATAAATAGCTACGCTAGCTTAATGTGAAACAGTAGCCGTGCACTGAGACAATCAATGAGGTGTGAGTTATTGAGAATGCACTTGATCACAGACAACTGCAAGTCCATTAGTGCATTAAACCTCCGTAGGAATGAGTAAAACAGAGAGGAGAACTGATGTAATCCCACTCACCAGCCTTTATCCTCATCCTCGCCTAGTTCCTCAAAGTTTTCCTCAGGAACATTAGGAGCTTCTGAGATCGCAGATGTCAGCTTGGATTTAAAACTCTCCAAAAGGGCAAGTGTCTTTAGAGGCAAGAAAGACAATATGATATTTTGATTTTCATGTTTTTAAATGGTACTTTCAAATTGTGAAACTGCAAATTGTGAAACATCATGGTTTTCATCAAGAGATGCATGAACTGATATATTGTAGTCCTTCAACACAATGCAAGTCAGTTTGGTTAAAAGTGTTTACACTGGTTTTTCAAGTCAATTCAACCCACTCCTTCATACCTGTGATAAGTTGACATAACTTATAAAAATAAGATGAACTTTTATATTAAAGTAACATAAAATATATGTTGATTAGACATTATTTTTACAGTGTTTCTACTGTAAATGTAGAATTATAAACATCTTTTCATTTTTAAGTTATAACCTACCTGTGCCTCTCGACCAGACCCCCTCTTCACTTTCTGTTTTTTCATGTCCTCATACTTCTTCCTGCTCTCCAGGTACTCAGCCATTGCCTCATTGGCTGGTTTACTTTCACCTTCAAAAGGAAAAAAGTGATTATGCTTTGGATGAGAGTACTTCATTGACTCAGAAATCCATCTTTAAACAGTGTGCCTAAATTGAAAGGATTTAAGCAAAGGATGAAAAGAAAAATAGATGAATTCCAGAGTAGAAGTTATTAATGTTACATATGACATACATAAAGTTCATGCAACTATAAATTTCAATAAAGATGACAACTCTAGTGAGCCATATAATCTTTATTTTAATGCCAAACTTCAGGTCCCAAGACCCTCATCAATGCAAAAGCTACAATTTTGTCTTTGACTTTCTTTTCATTCAAAAGACACATATCTACAAGAATATATTATGTGAAAAAGGACCATATCAGACACGTGAATACATAAAAACACAAAAATTTTATCAGATATATGCTGACACACAATATTATGACAATATTATGTGTTTTTGCAAATTGCCCAGCTTGTCAGATATTAAAGGGCATTTCATTTTAATTGTGTCTCAACATTGGCAAAGCTCTAAAAAGCACAAAAATTCTTCTGAAGTTAAGTGATATGTGAGAGAAAATATTTTAATATTTTAAGCTTACTTGAATTTATGGTACTGAAGTGATATGTTCCCATAAATACATGACATATCAGACACTAAATAATGTCAAAATACTAGGGCTGTCAATTCACTAAAATATTTAATCTAGATTAATCACATGATTTTCATAAGTTAACTACTGTAATGATTAATCACAACTTAAACTGCTAATTTTTTCTGTTCTATATTTACCTTAATTTGACATCTTTCATGTTTTCAATACTCTAATCAACATGCGCATGTACAATTATAGATACTTTATTAAAAATAGTCAGCAAAAATAATTTTGATCCAGTTAAATTTTTTTGAAGGTTTAAAACTAAATCACAGCATCCATACCTTGACTCTTTCCCCGCCATTGACGAGTTATCTCGTCAATTAAGAGAAAACATTAACCTGCCATTGACACTTTCCTGAAAGTTTTTACGATAATCTGTAATTCCGCTATTATCTAATTCTTACCCAATTTATAAAAATCTGAAGCAAAATCTAATTTATCAAGTTTAAAATGTTGTTAATTCTTCTGAATCTGATTTCTAACAAAATTCCTTTACAAAAATGCAATTACTTAAGCTTTTTGCTCAAAATGTGGTATTTTTGAAGAAACCTACCCATATTTAAGAGGTTATAAAAAGAGAACAAAAGAAGATAGGATGAAAAAAAATCCCCCTTTTGTTTGTTTGAAAGCAGGGGTTCTGTTCTTTCATTTGATATTTTTGAATATTCGGCCACCAGACACACATCCTTTGTATAAGTAGGCCGGTACACCTCTCAGAAAAGTTATAAATAAAGATAGTTTTAGACATTTGATGACTACTTACTGTCTAAGGCTGCGTCTCAATTTATCCAACGGGCTAAACAGAAATTGTGTGTTGCGGTAAACGCAGATTAATAAAATTAGTGTTGTTAAAATAAATGTACATTAATGCATTATTAAAGGGACACTCCACTTTTTTAAAAAATATGCTCATTTTCCAGCTCTCCTAGATTTAAACATTTGATTTTTGCTGTTTTGGAATCCATTCAGCCGATCTCTGCGTCTGGCGGTATCACTTTTAGCATAGCTTAGCATAATCCATTGAATCTGATTAGACCATTAGCATCACACTGTGATGCAGCAGGTGCATTGATATTACGCAGTGCCCGAAAACAGTCCCCTTGGTAACTTTCAATAGCAGGGGACTATTTTCAGGCACTGCGTAATATCATTGCGCCTCCTGCAGCCATGTTACGGCAGCAAAGTCCTTGATTATTTTGTGGGAATGAGAGTATAGTTCCTAGCCATTATCTGCCTAAAAAAATCACAACTTTTGATTTTCCATCTGTCTAAGTAAATGAAGTAACTACAGAAGAGTAGTTATTATAATAGGAAAAATATCAAAACTCTTTGGTCATTTTTAGCACAATGCTAATGGTCTAATCAGATTCAATGGATTATGCTAAGCTATGCTAAAAGTGGAGATCGGCGGAATGGATCAAAGTAAATCAAATTTTCACTCTAAGGGATCTGGAAAATTAGCTTATTTTCAAAAAAAGTGGAGTGTCTCTTTAAAACGTTAATTTTGACAAACCTACAAAATACTAATCTGGGATGGCATGAGGGTGACTAAATAAGAACATTTCCATTTGATGAACTATTCATTTAAGGTATGCAAGAAATAACGCCATACTAGTGATGTAAAATTTAAGCTAATTTACTTTAACAGCATTTAAGTAAATTTCCCCAATCCCATGCTACAAACTGGAAAAATCAATAATATTGGGACTGGGGTGTTGACACTGATGTCTACAAGTATTAACGTGCTACTGTGTGAATTCCCTAGCTCAGACGGTCTAGCACTGATGTCACAGTTTACCCACAGGACACAATGTTTCTTTCGTCTTCACCTGCTCTTATGGCAAATATGACCGAATGCTTCACACTACAAGCTGCAGAGGAACAAACGACATCATACGAAACCTGCAGCGCTTTTAGCGCCGTCATGAAACAAAAAATCTTTTTCCCCTTACAAATGGAACATTTGTTTATTCTCCTTATTTATGGCGCACTGAAAACCACATTGAAGAGAAACTGGAGAGAGAGAGAGAGAGAGAGAGAGAGAGAGAGAGAGAGAAAGAGAGAAAGAGAGAGAGAGAAAGAGAGAGAGAGAAAGAGAGAGAGAGAGAGAGACATGCGTTAGTCTGAAAGCTACTGACTGAAGTTGGCTATGTTTGAAAATGTTTAGTCTGTGGCATGAGCTAATAGAAAACTAGAAAGACAGAAAGGACGTAATGAGCCAAAGACTATTAAAACACACTGACTGTGTAGAAACTGAGCACTTCTCAAATCTATGGCTGCTGAAAGTATATTTATAGTGGGCATAGTCCAGATTGTGAAAGATACAGCTTTGTTAGGACTGAATTAACAGTACAACAACAAACATATTACATTTTAACATAATACAACAAAGGGCAAGAATGTTTACGCTCTTTTGGTAGTCGCCGCAGGCCGAATACGCACATGCAAAGCTAGAATAAATACCCCTGCATTAGTTTACTCTTTGTTTACAGTTTGATTCAATTTATTTTGATTTACCTGACAAATCATCTTGTAGAATGAATGTAAACCACACTACAACTACACTGGTGCAGAAATGTCAAGTAGTTCAAATTATTTACATTTGTTCTTGTGGCAGACGATCTGAACCAAAGCAACAAACAGTACATGTTGTTTATTAGTATGTGTGCTCCCTGGAAATCAAACTCTAACCATACAAACCATTACCTCTTGCCTCCAACCATCTGTCATAAATAGTCAGCTTTCCACTTTCTAGCAATTTCCAAAGGATAATCCTATCCTACATGTTTTGTCATTGCTTATCTTCCTTAAAGGCCCAAGTACGCCTGCACAGTCAAATGCACAGCCTTGCAAAGTACACTTTATTTGACTCGTATGGGTACTCCGATGTTCGACGCATACGCATTGCGACAAACTGCAATAAGGCTTCCTGCCTATATACTACGTACTCCTGTATGTGCATGTGCTACCTGTGTATGCATTAGAGCCGATATTATAGGCATTTTCCAAACTATCGGTATCGGCATTCATAATGGCCGATAAATGAATATTTAAAAAAAAAAAACGGACGAGACAGCCTTCATTAGATATCCTCACTGTTGGTTTTTTGACAGAGCACTCTGAACCAGTAGCTGCTGGTGGGGTCCAGATTTAGGCGTCTAGCCACTGCCTGAGTCAAGTGATCAGCAATTTATATTTTGCTGTTGTTGTTATTTATCAGAACTTAAAAGAATTTGTCTCCAGTCCTATTAAAAGTTATATTTATGAACCAAGTCTCTTAAAACTGGTAACTTTGATTTGGTTGTTGTTGTTTTTGTGTTTTTGTTCAAAGGCCTTTACGTTTCATATCTTAAGTTTGTATTTTTATAAATTTTATTTATCAGAACTTATATATTTTGATGTCCCTCTGTTCTGTTGTGACAATAAATGAAACAAGATTCTTTTTTTAAATGCATTATCATATTATTTTAGTTAAAACTCATAAATAACTACAAATAACTAATGTTAGGGAAATTTGTTAATGTTTTGTTGCGTGTTTGGGAAAAAAATCTGCCGATATATCGGATTTTAAAACCAACAAACATTTGTATCGGTATCGTCCTTCAAAATCCTTTATCGGTCGGGCTCTAGTATGCATGGTTACAAATTTGGGGATATGTGTGCAGTATGTGCATACTACTCTGATGACAAAACATGCACCACACACACTGTACACTTACTATAAAGAAGTAAACCCTGGCCTCAAAGAGCACCTATTGTCCGATTCATTTCCTTTGGTGTGTAAGTGTGTATTAGTACATGTTAACGATATGCAAAAGTTACAAACCCCAAAGTAAACGATGACGCGAGTTATCGCCTCCAACGTAAATCTCTTTTCTTGGACTACAACAAACACATGGATTGTAGGCAACAGTTTGCTTTCTGGGATTGGTGATGTAGACAAGACCGTCATTATCATAATTCATCCCGCTTGGATTCACCTGTAAGTTAACTCCTGTTAGCATTGCATTGTGAGCGAATCTTTCAAACATGGTAAGAAGCATCACATTTCCGGCTGACGTCAGAGGTATTCAGGCCAATCGCAACGTAAAGATTAGCTGGCCAATCAGGGACACAGAGCTTTTAAAATCCGTGCATTTCAGGAAGAGAATGAAATCTGGAGCTACAAAAATGTACGGTATGTGGAAAATGATGTGTTGCTAACCATAAAACATGCAAACACATTGTATCATAAAAAAAAATTATGTTGTTTTTTAGCAATAAAATAGGTGCACTTTAAACAGAAATGCTCTTCATTAGGAAAGTAAAGGCTTGGGTATAATTTTTACAAGTAGGTGAGAGTTTAAATACAGTGTGCGTGATTCAAATTTCGTAATTAGAATATGCACGAGTCGAACACCTGTGTACAAGTCAAATGAAGTATACTTTGCAGGCTGTGTGTTCAACTATGCGGCTACGCTTGCTTATGCGTAAAAAAAATTAAGTATATGTATATTTTATGTTTACTTAAAAAGCCTTTTAAAAATATCAGTTTCTAGAAGCTGGAACTGAAGTCTTGATGGACATTGTAATTTCCAAAAACCTTTTAGCTGTAAATATTTCTGTATGGAATGGGCCGAACTTACCTGAGATGTAATGTTCGGGTAGAGTGGAACTTAATTGAGTAACTAAAGCTTGAACCCAACAGGTTATTTGAACAGAATGGCTGTCATTAGCTTCTGGAAGCATGCAATTACTCGTTTACAAAGGTATTCAACCCATGAATGCCACAGATTCAGAGGAGCGATTGTAATCTTTCAGAAAAATCAGTGCTGGTACAAACCCTTTCCTCTTTGATTTATGTGAGCAAAAAGTGATGCCTTCCACTCTGCTCACCCAACGCTCGCGCTTAGGCCCAGCTGCAGTCCGCAACTTGCAATCTGCTGAATGATGACAGCCTTAGGGCCTACGTGAGCAACACACTCCATCTACACCAGCTGGTGTAGCCAAGTGCTGTCTTTGAGTTTGATGGCTATTCTAACAACATTCCAGCCCACTCCTGCCACTCAGGCCAAAAGGATCTACAAATCAAGCGAGCGGCAACAGGGGGTGGTTTCGGACAGCAAACACCTCTTCGTTAGAGAGGTGGATTGTCGGTCGAGAAGAAGCGACAGTTTCAACGGTCTGTGAACCTAATGCGGACCATCAGTCAAATCTGACATCTTTAGCAATCCAGCACCGGAGAACTTTAAAGTTACTTACAGTCTTTCACAATTAACAGCTAGAAAGTATGGTTGCAAGCAGAAGAAACAGACATCTGGGTTTGTTCTCATAGACTGTATGTTAAGGCACATTAGGCTGTGTTCACACTGGAGAACCCAAGTTTGTTTGACATGAGTGGTGTTTTTTTTGGGGGGGTGGTATGAAAGATGTTTTCTGAACTTGGATGTAAAACAAGAAACCACACCCAAATCTACTTGCAGTAGAGGTCGGATCTAATTTTTACACTAACTCCAATAAAGATCACAGCTGACAAAACAGTCTTCCCCTAATAGCTTGGTTTGAACCAAACTTATAATCCAACTGTGCAGCTGTAGTCAAGTAACTAATTTTTAAGTAAAAGGATTTACTACTGAAACCTAAATTTGAATCTGTCTGCCACGTAGAGGGTTGCCAAGTCACTGCCAACCTACTGGGTTTATGATTATTACTACGGAATGATTTTTCAAGAAGAAACTTTGTGTAATGCATAACACTGACTCAAAAATGTTTTTTAGGTATAGGAGTGGTATATGTTGAGTTTTAGGCTAATTATGCTAATTTGATTGACCACTGGGTTGGTTTTGTTTTGTAGACCTGGCCACCCATGCATTGAAAGAGCTTGGAAGAATCTAAGGGTGCACTGACACTAGGGCTGTGTATCGCCAACAATTTCCTGATACGATACATGCTACAATACGATGAGTATGACGATACAGGGATATTTTGAACTACTAGAATTTAGTAATATAATTATCTGTTTATTGTACATTGAAAAAGCTTAATCTTGTAAAATTTGTGTTTTGCCAATTTTGTATTAGCTTTGTAAAATAGTATTATTTATAATTTATTAAAGGATTAATACATTTTCTTAAAAAAAAATCCAGATAATTTACCATGTCATCCAAAATGTTGATGTCTTTCTTTGTTCAGTCGAAAAGAAAGTATGTTTTTTGAGGAAAACATTCCAGGATTTTTCTCATTTTAATGGACCCCAACACTTAACAGTTTTAATGTAGTTTAAAATTGCAGTTTCAAAGGACTCTTAAACGTAGAATAAGGGTCTTAACTAGCAAAACGATTGTCATGTTTGGCAAGTAAAATAAAAAAGATGGCCTTTTTAAACACAAATTCTCGCCTTCGTACGGTCCTGTGACACGCTAGCACGACCTCATGTAAGTGCAGAATGACGTCGAAAGGTCACGTGTTGCATATACAGGGTATATACAGCAATCCTTAAGTTAAATTTACTACTTTTTAATACCTTTTTTACTACCTTCAGAATATTTTTTAAAACCATCACGACACTGAATTGCAAGTGTTAATCAGCGACCTTTCTATTATTTACACAGATTTTGACATATATAACATACAAAAAAGAATAGACATGGATTAAAGTGAAAAAAATTCTTCTGACTGAAATGTTTTTCAGGCCAAGTCATATTCCTTTAACTAACACTTTATGTAGGTGAGACCAATAGCATTTTAAAGGGAGATTCCATATTGAAGTCTCCTGTGGCATATATAGGTAGCTGTAGTTTGCAGGGCATTTTAGATTAAGGCGAAACAGCTAAATAACTCACTATATAAAAAGAAAACATAAATATCACAACCTTTAATGAATCTTTTATTAATGATTTATTAATTGTAAATGTATTTATTTTAGCATTTACTAATAATTTGTTTAATCAAAGTTGAAACTTAACTTAATGAATGCACCATGAACTACCGTCAATTACTGTAATGACATAAACAAGAATTAATTAATGCTTATATACTCTATATTTTTCATTGTTTGTTCATGTTATATAATGCATTTACTAATGTGAACAAATACAACTTTTTCATATCATATTAACAGTACACATAAACAAATAATCCAGGGTCTGTTCTGTTCACACGACAGCTTACAGTCACAGCTCTAATACAGTAACGTTATGTATGAATATAAACCCTGAACAAGTAACTCGAGTCAAACTCGTGTACAATTCGCACAGGATGTCTGTAACCATAGTTGTAAAGTGACAGTTGTAAATTGGATGACTGTACCTTTATCAACAAAATATTATGTTACAATAGAGGCAGCGCTGATGTGCTATTTTATGCGCAATGTTTCTGCTGTTTACTTTCTGCTAAGACCTAAATGGTTGTGTTTATATGAGGATATTTGCAAAGACTGGATTTTTGAGGCACGTGTGTTATTTAAGGCCAATAAAGCGGCAAAAATACTCACAACACAAGCTCAATGAGAAGCGAAAGCACAACTTGCATACTCCTCTGACACGGAAACAGCGGACGCATTTAGCACAGTTGTTTGTATTTGAATGGCTTAAAATCACTTGTTTTTAAACTGTCGTGCTTAAATATATGTACAAATGTTACGTTTTTGTGACCACACGCAAATGCAATTGCAAGAACCGACAGGTGGATGACATCAAAGTCCCGCGAGAGCATTTCGGAAGCAGTCTCCTCTTATGATTCCTCGTCAATCGCTCTCACAGGATTTGGATGTCATCTGCCTCTTGGTTCTTGTGGCGCCACATGAAGTTTACCCACGAGTTTAACAAACTCGTTGTATCAGCCATTGACTAGATCAGCACAGCATTAAAAAACGTGACGCAGATAATCACGTACGTGAGAAATCATTTGCCCCCAAAATACAGGACCCCTAAAGTTAGTCATACTGTGCAAAGACACGCAAGTTACCTGGCTGTTTGATTTTCTTAGCCCACGAACTGGCTTGCCAATCTTCATCATTTCGCTAAGCCAAGTCAATCTCCATTGGTCTTTTACACCTTTATCAATCGCCAAAACACCGGAGCCTTCCTGCATTATAAGTTTGACCATGCTAGCTGAAATAAAGTTTTACCTCAGCTTAACGTGATACAGTCAGAAACCCGGAGTGGATCCGGTGCGTAGTGATTACAGAATGCTTACAGTGGAGAGAGGAACGTGATTTGGCTCCACTCCAGGCTTTGATCACATCCCAGAGACGAAAGATCTTTGATTATGTGCCCAGATATGCTAAAGCCCATATTTAAATGAACTGACGCGAACGCAGATAGAATTTCAATCAGAATATGATACCTGATAGTCTAAAAAAAAAAAAACCTAATTTGGAAAAAAAATTATACCTCTGAGACCAAATTTAACACTTTAAATGCCGTTAAATTTGCCATTTTTGATTTATCACTTTTTAATACTTTTTAAGAGAAAGAACACTTTAAATGCTTGTAGGACTATACTGCATATATCTCTACATTGAATTTAGGGCTGTCACCATAACTCTATTCTTTTTGAGGAGTTTTAAAAAAAATCCTTGAGTACATGTCAGGTACTCCTTAAAATAGCGGAGATGCGGTTTAGTGAAACAAACAGTATCAGAAGCATACAAATCTCCCTCTCATTTGCTCGCATACACAAACACACCGTGCGCATGAATCAGCTACTGTACTGCATGAGGAAATAATGCGCATCCTAGTGAATTTTGGAAGTTAAAGACGACTGAGCTGCAGTGGCCTGGCAAAACACATTTGAGAAAAAAGGCGCAGCAACTCAAAAAGACCTGCGTGTTTCACAATTACTCTAAAAGACCATAATGACAATTTTGCGCGTGGAGCAGCAGTTGTGCGATCTACCGGCATTGCCTTTGCGATCGACGTATCGTACACCCCTGCCCTAAACCATCCGCTGACTGTTTAGATATAACATGAATATACTTCTGTAAAAATATGCACATAGTTTGTTATTCAGTCGCTGGGTTCGCTGCATTATATAAATACAGTAATACTGCCAATCACTGTGTATAATGATGATGATTAGACGCTTAACGTTCGTCAGTTCGTGGAAGTTAATGCCGGTTAACATATAGAATTAATATGTCACGTTAAATTAATATTTTTACTGGTTTTTATGTCTTACAACAGAAACAGGACATGTATGTATATAAGAATGACATTATTTATCCCTAGTTGCATTAAAGTACAGTATATGACAGTTCAGAGACTAGCAAAAGCGCAAACATTAACCTGGCTTTGAAAGCAAATGCGACGTAATGACGTCACAGATATGCAAATTAGTACGTCAAGAATCGATTCTGAATCGAATCGGGACCCTAAGAATCAATTCTGAATCGATTCATGAGGGTCCAAGCGATTCCCACCCCTAGTGCACATGCGAGACAGAAAAAAAAGCGGGAAAGTATACCCCTTAAATTTCACTCAACTTTCTCCATGGATCAACTACGATCTGTCACGCTACCTTCAAAAGTGCGGAAGTTGCTGTATCGATGCGTGCATTATTTAACATATTAATATTTTGAACACAGCGCTAATTCACACTATCCAAACCGAACCAGAGTGCGTTTGACCCCTAAAAGCCTGGTTTATTTGACTAGTGCAAGCGCTCTGTTGCATGCCTGGGCATGGTTTGGTTAAAGGACAAGTTCGGTATTTTAGACTTAAAGCCCTGTTTTCAGATTGTTTATGGTGAAATAGAATGGTTTTGACCGAAATTTCGACATTTGCGGCTGTCCTGAGAATTTTCGCGTGTTTGTGTTTCAGCTCAGACCTCTACAATGGGTTTATAGGTGCACTGGAACAATCCTTCCTAAAATGCATTAAACTTTCGTTTACAAAGACATGAAACTCACCGAGTGGTCAGGGGTGTTCACTGGTATGCTCACACAAAAATCGCTCCAAAAGACGCATTCCAACAGGTTTTATCGTAGTTTTTACCAACTCCATTGACATGTATTATATGTGCTGTGAGGTACGGTATTACTCCGCGCCGGGAACTTTGTTTCTATTCTTGCAATCGGCAAAGGCGGATTAGCGCCACCACCTTGGCTGGAGTGTTTATTATTCAAGCTCTAAGCGGAAGAATGTACGGGTGTGAGGCGTTTGGGAAAATAGGTCCACAAGTTAACAACGAATGCTAAAACAGCTGTTGGAAAGCATCTTTTGCAGCGATTTTTGTGTGAGCATATCAGTGAACACCCCTGACCACTCGGTGAGTTTCACGTCTTTGTAAACGAAAGTTTAATGCATTTTAGGAAGGATTGTTCCAGTGCACCATTAAACCCATTGTAGAGGTCTGAGCTGAAACACAAACACGCGAAAATTCTCAGGACAGCCGAAAATGTCGAAATTTCAGTCAAAACCATTCTATTTCACCATAAACAATCTGAAAACAGGGCTTTAAGTCTAAAATACCGAACTTGTCCTTTAAACTTTAAAATAAAGCCCTAATAAAAAAAGGGTATTTTAAAGCTACCAAAATAAAATGTAGTTTTACGTCAAACAGAAATATCAACCTTCGCATTTTGTAAAAGGATGCTGTTACACCACAGATCGCTTTGATATAAAAACGGCCTAACTTCGAAGATAACTCCCTCACAATTTTTGTCTACATCGCTGGGTTTGACTGACAAGGCTCTATTGAAATAAAACACCCCGCGCACACAGGCATAACCTGTAAAAATAACTCGGAGTGGTAGAAAGAATGTTGCCACATCATTTAGGGTGGGTATAAAACGGACAGCGCTTTTAGTATGTTTCTCTTATTTTTGGCTCTAACCAATGACAGCCATGCCAAGAAAGAGAAAACCAGACCAGACGAACATACTATAATTTATGTCTTGAAAATTGAAGAGATGTCAGTCGAAAATAATAATTCAAAAAAAAGGTACAAATGTCTTTTAGTTTGGTCGGTGAATTGCAGAGGATACAATTGGCCTCTTCCTAAAATAAGATACCAGATGCCAAGAGAGCGGGCTGCTGTTATTAGAGAGAGGGCAGGAATGTATTTGCTTTTTGGGACTGAATACAAAGCTTGAAGCTGCCTCTGTGGACATACGAACACCAGAGAACCGGAGTCAAACCCAAACATTGAGATTAGGGGGTGGAACCAAACGAATGAATGGCAAGAAAACCAACTTTCACTTTAGGACGGAGATGGAAGTAGGTTTAAAATGCGATGACTGCGGTTTCACTGACACGGTTTAGAGTTGTTGTCTTCATATTTTGAGAATTAATAGAGCTGTGGCTAACACCAGAACGGAACCGCCAAGAAATAGAGGGCCACATTCAAAGCGCTGGTTTTAATTCTTTGATTTGTGACTTGTGTGTTTATTTTTAAATGCAAGTATGCTTGACAGATCAATAGGGAAATTATAAACCAAGCCAGTAATACTTTTCATTCTATTGGTTTTCTTTGGTATTTGGAAAGCATTTGATGGTGAACATGCCCATTTCCAAATGGTCCATAAACTCTTCTGGTTTGCCAAAAAGGAAGTTGTGTCCAGGCAAACCATACCAGAATTCTGCCACTGTAATTGTAATCTAATAAATACACACACACACACACACACACACACACACACACACACACACACACACACACACACACACACACCTTTCCATACCGCCTACAGAACATCACAGATGTTTTTAGCAGTTTGGCATGAAATCTTTCACAGTGACCACGAAGCCACCCAAACCCCAAAACTGACAGCCTTAAAAATACCCAGTGTCCTGTCAGTGTTGTGATATGTAGCACTTCTATTTTAAAACATTCGACATTCCGGACACGGTCGGACCCACGTGCGTGTCGCGGTTACGCGTCTGGTTGGAAATGTACTTCCTGTCCTTTTTGTTTAATGATCTGACTTGTGTCTTAACTGAACTCTGGAACAAATACCTCATTGAAAATAACAAATGTTTTGGTTTCCTAAACACTAGAGAAGACTGCGATCGTTGATCAATCCTATGTGATCGGAGGTTTGGTGGTAACATTGTAAACATAATATAGTACACATTTTACACAGTAACGTTATGAAGGTATATTTGGTGCAAAACAACTGCACACCTGTGACAGTGGAATTTGTATTTGTAGAGATTATCCACACATGTGTATCAGTAAATTTGAAGTCACAGATGAAGAGTTGCAAACTTGTAGATTTTTTTTCTTTCTTTCAAATACAACACAACAGTTACACATTCACAAATCCTTCAGTGCAGCTGCACAAATCCTATTTTACAAATCACAGATTAAGAAACTCACAAGCTCACGTTTTTTGCTACAATTGCTGCAGTAAATATGGTGCAAAACCTACTTGAACACCTGCATCAAAGTATGTGAAGTCACACACAAATTTTGTACATTCGCAAAATCAGTTTGTGCATCTGTGCGATGAGAGTTGCATGTGTGTAAAAAAAAATGTTCACAAATATTTTTTTATTTTTGAAATATTTTCTAGCACAAACACAAGTACATAAATACAACTGCTTGAATCTGCTGCTACGAGTTTCAAACACTCTTTTTCGTGTGCTCTCTGTTTTGCACCAAATATCTCGAGATAAATGGTGCGAAAGTAATTTGTATACCTGTAGGCTGTGCTCAGCACTGCCCACCAGGTGGCGCCTGACACTCACTGAAGCAGAGTTTATTAATTACCAGCAATGTTTCAGCAAGGTAAATCGCCTTTATCAAGGTATTATTTTCACCAAGTGGAGAACAATATAAATGGGAGTGCTAATTATACACAGATGAAGGTAATTACATACAATATTCCAATGATTCATTATTAAACAAAATATAAGTTCCATAAATCTCAAACCATCAATATAAGTAGATTAAAAAAATACAAGCAGCAAATACACACATAGGCCTACATTTAACTAAGATACATGCTTTTTTCTTCTAATATACTAATTTGGATGATTATTTCTGTCTTTTTGAATCGGGTAACTGAACAACTAAATTGTTTTTATTATTATCTTAACAGTTGTTCTGATTTCTTAACATTTACCCTGGATGCTAACCCAAATCAAATCAGCTTTTTAGACTTGTGGGTAGCTTGTAATTTTTTACATAGGGATCCGATTAAAAAACCTACAGCTCGTCATACACTATTGAGAGTGGATTCTTATTGTCATGAGCAGGGCCGTACAGAGGATTTTATAAATACCAAGGTCCATATGTATTTTTCTAGGGCATGCACCCCAGAAAAAAATTTCAGTATGCACAACCATGTCAGTATGCACAAGACTTGTGTTGTTTATTAGTAATACATTGAAATAATTATTTTACCATCCTGGGCACATTGTTGTGTCAGTAAAGTAAACATAGGCTAACTGAATATAGGTGAATGTAATCTAGGAGATAAATTAGTTAGATTGGACCTCTCTTCTCCATCTATACCAACAGAAACCACTTTAACACTGTCATTGTTGAAAATCATATGTAGGAAAACAAATAGAGAGTATAAAACACGCATCGTGAAACATCAGAGTGCAATAATATGCAGAAATATGAACCTTCCACTAGCACTGCATTTTGTTGAACTTAATCATCCTATAACTTCATTATTGTATATAGGAATTGAGAGGGTATTTTCATCTAGAAGGTGAGGTGAGTTGGACCAATTTTAACTTAGACAGGAGGCCTTTTAGGTATAGTAAAGCCTATTAGGTATATGTAGGCCTATGTGTGTATTTGCTGCTTGTATTTGTTTAATCTACTTATATTGATGGTTTGAGATTTATGGAACTTATATTTTGTTTACTAATGAATCATTGGAATATTGTATGTAATTACTTTCATCTGTGTATAATTAGCACTCCCATTTATATTGTTCTCCACTTGGTGAAAATAATACCTTGATAAAGGCGATTTACCTTGCTGAAACATTGCTGGTAATTAATAAACTCTGCTTCAGTGAGTGTCGGGCGCCACCTGGTGGGAAGTGCTGAACATAGCCTACAGGTATACAAATCACTTTCGCACCACTTATCTCAAGATATTTGGTGCAAAACAGAGAGCACACAAAAAAGAGTGTTTGAAACTCGTAGCAGCAGATTCAAGCAGTTGTATTTATGTACTTGTGTTTGTGCTAGAAAATATTTCAAAAATAAAAAAATATTTGTGAAAAAATTTTTTTACACACATGCAACTCTCATCGCACAGATGCACAAACTGATTTGCGAATGTACAAAATTTGTGTGTGACTTCACATACTTTGATGCAGGTGTTCAAGTAGGTTTTGCACCATATTTACTGCAGCAATTGTAGCAAAAAACGTGAGCTTGTGAGTTTCTTAATCTGTGATTTGTAAAATGGGATTTGTGCAGCTGCACTGAAGGATTTGTGAATGTGTAACTGTTATGTTGTATTTGAGGGAAAGAAAAAAAATCTACAAGTTTGCAACTCTTCATCTGTGACTTCAAATTTACTGATACACATGTGTGGATAATCTCTACAAATACAAATTCCACTGTCACAGGTGTGCAGTTGTTTTGCACCAAATATACCTTCATATAACGTTACCTCAGTGTAGTTTTTATATGCTTTAGCTATGATTTGAACTATGGTAATCTACTTCTTGTTTATTTTGCTTGTTATCAAAAAGAAACTACTATTGAAGGACTCTGTTGTTATTGATTCTTTGCGGAGTTTACCGGAAGATACGCGTGTTCCACGAAAGCCGTTTTTTTATGTTGTTACTGCTCAAACCGTCTATACAAAGCGCCACTTACTCCTCTACCATGCTAGCTAAATTTTACATCACATTATTGTCCTTGAAAGGCAATATGTTGCATAGACAGCAGTATATATACATGTACAGTAGGGATGCATAATGATAAATTGCGATTAATCTTTAGCAGAATAAAAGTTTTTGTTTACATCATAAAGGTGTGTGAACTGTCTCTAATAACCTTGTATAGATAAATGCATACACATGCACACACATGCATGTATATATTTAAGAAATGTTTACATGTGTATATGCATTAGTATATTTATGTATAATTTATATTATAAATATATAAATACTTAATATATAAATATATATTATATTTTTTTCTTAAAATTATACATGCATGTGTGCATATTTATATATATACATAATTATTATATACACTTCACACAAATATATGATGTAAACAAAAACTTTTATTCTGCTATAGATAATTGCGATTAATATTTATGCATCCCTAATTTAAAGCTGTACAACACAATTTACACTTATTTATTTAGCAGATACTTTTATCCAAAGCGACTTACAAATGAGAGAGCATAATGGGGCGGTTTCCCAGACAGGGATTAGCTTAAACCAGGACTAGGGCTTAGTTTATTTAGGAAATATAACTAGTTTTAACAAACATGCCTTTATTAAAACATTACTTGTGTGGATTTTAAGGCAAAGCCAAGCACAGTGAGTGATTTATTTTCTTTGTATTTTCATTGTTGTTTGATCAAGCTACACTAAAACTAATGCAAGGTTTATTTTGGCTACTGTCACTTTAAGACCAAATGCACAGATCCAATATTCTGTTACACACAGGTTTTATTTTCTAACTCTTCACATTCAGACATAATAGACTACGTTTACGAAGAAAAATCTCAGCATTTTGAGATTATTTTGTGTAAATATTTCTGTTCAACCACAAAGCTCAGTATTTGCACACTGTTTTAATCTTTTATACATATTTCCGTGTTGTCTGAAGCCTTGAGATGCGACTTTCCACACTCCAGGAATGGATGTGTTAATTTTAACACATTGTTTTGTGTTATCCTATTTAACACATTGTGTTATTTTAACACATTAAAGTCATTTCGTGTTGATTTTATGTTCAAATAAATAAAAGGGACCAAAAAATAGATGTGTCTAGTTAAGGACAAAACATTAAATGTGTTGTCCTTAACTAAACACAAGATGTGCTATTTTAACACATTCGTTTTAAGAGTGCAGGGACGCACTTCTGATGTGTGCACACAAAACTCCTTAAACAACAGGCGAATAGTGTATTGAAATCCCTTTTGCGTCTTTTTTCTTTATTATTGAAAATGGCAAGACCTAAAACACATACAAGTGATCATTTGCACCTGATGCATCTGAGGATACACTGGCCCAATCATGCAGTTGACAGTTGGTCACGTTTGCCCCAGGCACTCCTTAACGTGACTGCTAAAGAGTGTTGATTTTGGGTCCAAGTCAGAAGAACCCAACACAAGTCTGATATTCTGGTCCCTAGATATGGCATGAGGATCTATTTTATGCAAGCCTATAATATACTGGGCACATTATGCGACAACACATAGTACAGACCTAAAAATATCTTTCTATAAAAATAAAAATGTTTTGCTAAAGCAAGAAGTCCTCAAATGTGCTACAGCTGCTACAAGTGTACATTTCACATTCCGGACAGAATGTTAGGCATTAAAAATGACAAGGGTGAGGGGACATGCATTTGCCCCTTGAGAACACACATTGTAAAGACAAAAGTGATATACAACAGGGCCGTCGCAATGCTCGACAGAGGTCAAAGGTTCGTCTGAACAAATCTCAAGCATGCAATAATCCTCACAGAAAGTACACCAAACACCATAGATCCACAACTGCTCTCAGGATTTGAGAGACATGACAAGGATTTGACTAGAGCTTTACCACTGTGATATATTGAGGAATACAGGTACAGTCGCGCATGGCACTAGCAATGCCACGATCATGAATTGGTTCCCAGAGAACATACAAACTGATCTAATGTATATATTACAATATAAATCACTGTTGAAAACGGATCTGTTTCCAATAGAGTACGCAATATAAAATAGCAAATCCACTTCTTTCATTAATGGATCAGACAGGTTGCTCATTGGAACTGCTGGTCAATAATAATAAACCTATACACTGATTTACGTAACACCACTTGATCACAATACTGAATCCTCAATTGCTGAAAGGGTGTAGGCCCTTTTACTTTGTAAAACCCTGAGTGCTCCTTTTGACACCGAAACTAAACTGTCAGATATTTTTTAGACATTAGGGAGGGCAGAGTGAAAAACATTTGCTCATGTCCACTGGGAGGCACGTTTCTATTGTCATAGTAAATATTAGAAGGGAACGTTGTCAAGCCGAGTCAGACATGACTTAAACTAGACACTACGTTTCTACTTTATTGCAAGAACTTGTGCCAATAAATGATTTCATAAACTTTCCTGACAAGACAAAAGAAATAAAAAACCTTATTTATTTCTCCAATACAACCAATCAAAAAGTTTTTAATTATAATATAAATAATTTTTTAAATCTCATGTTAGCTATTGCATAATGGAACCGTTTTGTAACAAACAAACACGAAGTATTTTCAAAAAGAAAATTTGGTAAAAAGAAAATTACCCTATGATTTACTCATCCTCAAGCCATCATCTTATTTTAGTAAATGTCCTGGCTGGCTCTTCCAAGCTTCATAACAGTAGAAAACAGCGTCCAAAAGCTAACAAAAGCTAGAGCTGTTTTCATATTTTATATAATATCAGTATACCTCCACTTGAGATTTTTTTTTTTTTAGTTTTACGTGTCTTTAAAAGGGTGCTTACTAGGGGTGGGCAATATGACCAAAATATATATTTTTACTACAACTCCCATGAGCACTCCCAGCACCCAGCGCAAAGTACTGAGATCGTTTGTTGAGCTGCGCTCGCGATCAGCAGATGCTTGCGTTACGGACCAAAGCGCCACCTTTTTACCAGAGAGAGCGCTAGCGCTGACGGATTTGCGAATGCACGGGATGCAGTCTGAGCACGCACACTTCGGAAAAGATAAAACAACTGCATGGAAGTGATTAAAGAGATTTAAAGTGCGTGCACATTCTCTGGGCAAGAGCGGAGAGAAATTCATAGCGCAAACCTGAATGCACAAATCCCAGTTTGGTCCGAAATCAAAAAAAACCCACCAGTGGAGAGGTTTGCGCATCATTTTAATGAAGGGTACTTTGTGCAACAATAATGCCCTCTCGACATTTGCCATTAAAAGTCTTAAATAACTTTAAACAGAAACCACGATCAAGCATATAACATTTACTGCTGTTGTTAATAAATATCTAAAGTGTTCTTTAAAATAAAATCTTTTCAGTTAACCTTCTACACCCCTGCTCCACTTTTAATATATTCATTCAAAGTTAATCTATTGATGCCTTACTAGCATGTTTTTCATGTATCTAAATATATAATATGATCTATACTGATATTACCAGCTAATAAATGTGGTCTTAATTTTGGTGGTCAGTCTGCATCCAATCTAGCTAAATAGAGTAAAATTACTCAAATTAAAGTCCTTTTAGGATGCCAAAGTCAAGTTTAATCATATAAAATGTATTTTACCAGCAACATAATTGTGGCCAGTGAAAATGCTGAGTGGCTAGTAACTTTGGAAAACAACTAGCCACTTTGGCTGCCCTAACGATATGTATCACAATAGAGGTTTTTTTTATCTTTTAATAAGGTTTTTATGTTATTAAAATATTTAATGTCATAGAATTTTCATAATTCACACAAAAAACTTAGACATGCATAAAAAAGAAGACAAAAACAAACAAAATTCAGATGGACAGGAGCAAAATTAGATAACTTCCCAGTCTGGATCCAATACACTGTTACACATGCGTTTTCTCTTTCAGCTGTTTACTTTCTCTTAACTCTTTCACCGCCAGCGTTTTTTTTTAAAAAGTTGCCAGCCAGCGCCAGCATTTTTCATGATTTTCACCAAAGTTTAATGCCTTCCAGAAAATGTTCTTCTTTAAATATATAAACATACAATATACCAAATGAAAGAACAGACCCTCTGCTTTCAAACAAAAAAAAAAACGTTTCATCCTACCTTTAGTGGTTCTTTTGCAATCAGCTTTTGAATATGGGTAGGTTTCTGCAAAAACACCATATTTTGAGCAAAAAGCAGAGATAATTCCATTTTTGTGACGGACTTTTCATAGAGATCCCATTCAGAGCGATCTTTAAAACAGACACAGATATGCAGCCGCTTGCCATAGGGCAATACTTCCGGGTTTAAAAAGTTGCGCAAGGGCGGTATTGCGTAAAAAAAACGGAAAATCTCGTCATTGGCGGGGAAGCGTTTTCTTTTAATTGACGAGATATCTCGTCAATGGCGGGGAAAGAGTTAAGACCTAAATGGTAGTGTTTATGAGGATACTGGCAAAGGGAATTTTTGCCGCATATATGTATTTAAAGCAAATAAGCTGCAAAAATGCTTACAAGTTTAATGAGCAGCGGATGCGCGACTTACGCACTCCTCTCACAGAGAAACATCGCTTGCATATAGAACAGTTGTCTGCGTTTCAATGGCTTAAAATCACTTGTTTTAAAGGTCATGTTCTTTCTGATCCAATTTTTTTAACCCTAGTTAGTGTGTAATGTTGCTATAATAGCATAAATAATACCTGTAAAATGATAAAGCTCAAAGTTCAGTGTCAGAATTCGCCTTTCAAAGCCTACAGCGAACAGCCGGTTTGGACTACAGTCCTCTATTTCCTGCTTTAATGACATCAATAAAACAGTTTTTTGACTAAACTCCGCCCACAGGAATACATCTGTTGCCAGCTAAGCTAACTGCTATCGAATCACAACACACTAAACAAGCTACACAATCAGAACTTATTACGTATTTCTAAAGGAGGGACTTCATAGAACAAGGAAGACATCAGCCTGTTTTGAGGACGGTGAAAACAGCGGTATACAGACAAGTAAATTGTGTGAAAAATACCACATTTTTTACACATGAAACATGAACACATGTTATATTGCGCACTGTTAACACAATCAAAGGTTTAAAAAGGTTTTGACATTTTAAAAGAAACAGTGTAAAGTTAACTTCTGGGTTGTCCTACAAAAATCTACCAAAATTAATTCCTTCAGCTCTCGATACTAATTTTAGAAGAGGTTTATAAGACTTTCATAATGCCACATGTAAAAAAAAATGCATTCTTTTAAAACACCTGAGATTTCACAATTTCATCATGTTGATGTATGTCAGTGGTAGTCATGTGTGATGCAGAGACTCACCCTCGCTCTGTTCCTCCTCCTTCTTCTTCGAACCCTCCTCTCTTCGCTGCTTGATTGCAAGTAAGTCTTTCTTCAGCTGGCGAGCTTCTTTACGCAATTCATCACTGTGGAAAACCATACAACGAAGAAATGGAGTTGATTTTCACTTTTGGAAGGAAAACGAAGTTCTCACTAAGTCTCGCAAAGTGCACAAAGGAAAAAACATGAGTAGCGTTTTTACAAATTAAAATACTTTCTGCAATTTGAGATAAATCATTTTGATTATGAAAGATGTTTTACTAAAGATAATGTGACATGGAAATGACCAATGCAACTTTAAATGTACTCATCAGACCAAATGCTTAGCACAAAACTTAAAACATGATAAAAATGTATCAAATTATATTGAATAACAAGAAACTTCCCAATGCATAGGCATCGCAAAGAAATATCTGAGTTATGTGAGAAAAATACACTTTTTTCCTCATTAATGGCACATTGTTTTATTAACAGCATGCACATCTACTTTTGGGTTTCCCTACCAATTAAGCTTTCGTTCAACAATTAAAGAGAGATTTGAGTGTTCACATTAAACAGTAATAAAACCCAAAATGATCTTGGGCACAACCTTCCAACATGTGTCAGGAACAAATAAGCACATTAGAAGTGTAAAACTTTCAAAAAAATTGTGTGGCGCCTTGTTAGATCAAGAGTTCAGTGTGGCTTCCAGATCATCCAGGTTTCTGGCACATCAAAAAATAAATGCTGAATCTGCACAGCTCAGGCCCACAGAACTCCAGCGGTGAGGCCTCATTCTGATCTTTAACACGGCCATGAACCTGAGCACAACTGGCAACAAACACACACCAGGGTAGAAACATCAGATCAGCATGATAATGGGGTTCACATTTGAAAATAATATGTGAAAGTGGATTGTTGACCGATTGATGACGACACGCGGTACTGATGTCCAAATTGCATTACTCATAGCTGCCTCTGCATCGCAACAGAAAACCTTTTGCATGCACAGCAGACGTATGCACAATGTAAACAATTAGGTCCACTTTTCCCTTCTCCGGAAATAAATGGTGCATGTGATGATTAAGCATACTGTGTCAAATGAGTAAAAAATGCCGAAAGATACCTGCAGCGGCAGAAGTGAAAAATACATTTACTTTTAGACCAAGCAATCATACCAAGCGTAGACCAGGAGTTCTTCATACAAGATAATGGTTTGAGTAAAGAAATAGTTCATAGAAAAATGAAAGTTTTGTCCACATGCACTCACACATCATGTATGTTTTATTTAACAAAAGTAGACCACACTCCCATAAAAGTCATATGAACGTTGAATATTATTTATATAATATAATTTTAATATTATTTATATAATATAATTTGAATAATATTTGGCCGAGATATAACTTTTTGAATATCTGGAATCTGAGGGTGCCAAAAAAATCTAAATGGCCTTTAAAGTAGTAATTAGCACATCCACAAATAAAAATAATGTTTTGATATACTTTTATGGTGGGACAAATACAAAATATCTTCTTAATAACTTAATATCCTAAAGATTTTTGGTCATTTTGATGCATACATACAGTATACCCATATCACTTAAGACTATACGGGTGATTCTCACGAAAACTTGGTTGTAAAAATGTCAAGCATGAAAATGTAAAAATTGCTTAAATTTACTTTTTTTCCCACCAGACATTAGAAACAAAGTCTGAAGTATATGGGAACGTTAATTTAAAAACTTTTACTTATCATTTAACACTTTTTGTAACATAATTTCAAAAATAAGTCCTAAAAAATCTCATTACCGCAACAGTCAGAAAACATCAACACTGTTAGAAAAGCTAATATATTTTCACATTTTTAAAAATTGATTATTAATAGTCATGCACAGTAAATTGAAATTCTGAAATAATATTTATTTTAAATTTAACGTTTTTTTTATTTTGTTTTATTTAGCTCATATACCGCAACACCTTCCACAATTTACAACTTTTTTTTTTATATATTTCGAAGAAACCTGACACATTTTCAAAATGACATGACAAACCTGAAAGAACATAATTTGGAGATTCTGCACATGCATTTAAAATCAAAGTATTATGCTTCTATTAATGAAATTAACATTTAAAAAGCATCTGTTGCGGTAATGATACATAGGTTTCGGAAATGAGGTTAATTATTTCGGTAATGAGAATACGTATACTAGCCTGAGATTGTGTTAAAAACAAATTTTAAAGTAGAAAGTCTGATAATATTTACAGCATCATGTGTTCAAGTTCAAAACTGTTTTATTGTGTAGTCTTTGAAAAAAATATTAAAGAAAAAACATGAGAACAGGAAGGCTTATATTAATATTCCTTTGTGTCATATTTAAGTCCCCATTTATGCATTTAACATACTGAAATAAGATGGTCTTGATGACATATTCTGCCTACAAATGCGAGCTCTGAAGGCTGCAGCCATTGGATTGAGAAATGGCCAGCTAATGTCAGCTAGATATCACAAAACATTTGTGTAAATAAGATGAAAAATATTTCCTTGCTGGATATGATTTGGTCTTCTGACCTTTTACCATTCTGTATCTGTTTCGATGAGAGAGAGAGAGAGAGAGAGAGAGAGAGAGAGAGAGAGAGGCTGTATCCGAAAGTTTAGACAGCTGACTTGTTCCCTCGCTGCCTTATGAGACAATGACTTTGGCTGCATAATGGCAGCTCCGAGAAATGCTTTAGGACAGACTTCATAGGCAACAAAATTGAATTCAGGTTGAAATGTAAGCAGCCCTCTCTGTGTTCCGGGATGTCGCAAATCTGCTTGTGGTGCGGAGGTCTGATCGACCCACCCAATTCACACGAGCTCTGTGTGCTCCACCCAAAGGCGGCAATTGTTGGCTCAGGGTGTCCCTTATTGTGAGGATCTCCCGATGAAGGTGCTCAGGACCCGGCTCAACATCGCCCTTGGAGGTTTCTTACTGCAGTGTCCCACTGCCGGCAAAGAGCCGCTGGTGGTCGTCCTCCCCTCGCTCAACCGGTTCAGTTTGTCGCCGAGAGCCTGTGTCCTGAACCGGGAGCCGCCAGGTCTGTTTCCTTTGGGTTTCCGGCGGAGGAAGATGAGATGTCTCTGACAGCGTTGGATGGAGACTGGGACCAGGCTCCACGTGGTGCATCAGACACACAGCCATCCTTCTAAAAGGAACTGGTGCGCATTCTCTTTAAAGCCATGCAGGACTTGGAGATTGAGTGGAGCACCCCACAAGAACCCCAGAGAAGCAAGCTTGACTTTTGTTTTCTTCACTCAGGCCGCCCCGCTGATGCTCGGAGGAAAGTCACCAAAGTGTGGGCTACCCCTCCCCCCATTTTTTTTCTTAGTTAGGCTACCTGTGTATTCCCCCCATCAAGGACGCTGTGGCTGCTCACCTCTGCCCCTTGTCCACTTCCTTGGATGGTGTGGCGCAGCTTTGAGGGTAGTGAAGCCTCATGACAGCACACCTGTCCGAAAAAGCATACCCGCGCCGAGAGAGGCTCTGTCTGCATTGCACACTATGGCGGTCCTACAGATCTTTTAGGCGCAGGTGCTTAAGGCTCTGGATGAGGGCAGCACGGATCTAAATACCTTCAGGGATCTGAGAATGGTTACGGATTTCACGCTAAGGGCCACGAAGACCACTCATGGTGGCCATGCACAGTCAGGCCTGTTTCTCCATCCGGCCTGTTTGGTGACACGGTGGGCACAATCACGGAGCATTTCTCGGAAGCGGTGAAGAGCTCTAAGGCTATGAGGCACTTCATACCTCACCACCCTGTGTCTCATGGACCAGAACCGGTGGTGCATCACAAGAGTCCCTGGCACAAATCCTCCAGTATATGATGCAAGAAACTGGGTCCTGGGGGACTGCCGTCCGGAACGAAGCCGCTCAAAAACAGAGCATTTTTCTCCTCAGTTGGTTTTGTGTTGCTCGCCCCAGGGCCCTTCCTCACATAAGCGTCTACAACACGCCCCCCCCCCCACTCTCGAACACGACCCACATGTTGCGAAGACAGCAGAGGCGGAAAGGGTTAACGCACAGTCCTAATGAATTGCGCAGCAACCCGCTTTCTGTCACAGCGCCGGGCGCTTTTTGGCCATCCTCTCTGGTGTCTGTGACTCACACACTGCGCAGAAAGGAGGTAGTCTCCCTTTGTCCCTTGCCCCCAGGCAGCAATCTGACGCTGCAGATTTTTTATTTTTTTTTGCTAATTACACCTGCTAGTAACATCTCCAAACCTAACCTCTCTCTCTCCTTCCTTCTGTACTCCTCTAGCCATTCTGGGTTGCTGTTAAGTTTCTCCCTGAACTTTGTCAACATGGCCTTTGCTAAAGCTTTTTTCTCACTTGCTGACTGTCTACAATGAAGCATCATAAAGCAAACTATCAACAGTTATTACATTTTAAATTTATATTAAATTCATAAGAGATATTTAAATGTAATAAACAATATGCTTAAATTCTCATTTCCGAAACAGAAGTTCTCTTTACCGCAACTGCTATTAAATGGTTGCGGTATATGAGAATGGTGTTGCGGAGGATGAGGTACCCCAGTATGTTTTGCTAAAAATAGAGAAGCCACGTAGGCTTTGCTCATTTTTTATTCAGAGCATATAATTAGACTTTAATAAAGAACATTTTCATAAAAAATTGTAAATCAAACAATTTTCGAAATGTAGAAAACTACCTGTTTCGGTAATGATAATCAAAATGTTGTGTAAGCATTCTGACAAGAGAATATTTCAAATTTAACTGGAAAGATATAAAGAGATGATCTTACCTGGTAGCCATCTTGAAGTAACTGGTCCATGTGCTTGGTCACTCAAAATCAAACTTTATTAAAATTCTGTATGTGTGCTTAAACTGTTCTCAAAAAGTGTTGCGGAGGATGAGAACATCAGGCATGGACACATCAATTTCCTAATTTTTCTTCATTATTATTATACATGAATATTCAGTAAATTATTTTTCTGTCATCTAAAGTAGTCTAGCAAAACATCCATTTATTTTTTTTCTAAATATTTTTGTTTTAATATGTTTAAATTACAACATAACACATCTTCAAACACAGCCGGACGCATTGCGGTAATGAGAATTTCAGCAGAAAATGAGATAAAATTGACAAATTATTAATTCTTATGTTGAAATCACACATTGTGCAAGGTAGAACACAGTATTGTGTTAATTTTGAGGCTTTTTAATATTACTATATTACACATTTTATATCTAAAATCATTAGTGCCGTGGTGTTTCAATGTTTTCGTGAGAATCACCCATACAATGTAGCACAGTGTACAATGTAGCATGTGGCAACATGCTTATGGTTTGACATCAATGTACCTGATCATTAAATTTTATTTTTAGGGGCAGTGTACAGAACAACATTTTTAACAAAAACGAAAAACGTTCTATGCATTTTGTCTTTTTTGATTACACAACAATAGCATTTTATGTTGCTGAAAATGCTAACTTTTAAAAACAGGTTTCAAAGTGCAAGTTTTTTATAAGCCGCTTTTATCATTTCAGTGTAAACAACAAAAAAGCCAATCTGTGAAAATGATGACATCATACACGGTTCATTACATGTGCAATCTACAGGCATGCGTAAGTACTTGACAACCATAACTACAATGGTGGCCTACAGCAGGGTTGACCACAGAGGCGCCTCAGCAGATTTCCAAGGGAGCCTCAAGATGACTTAAAATTATAAAAATTGGACAAAACAAGCATTCGAATAAAACAAGCAAAAATCAAGATGTTTCTTATTTTGTTGGCCATTTTAGTAGCAAATATACATCTGTCTGGTCAATCCAAGCTCTAGTTTATTTTATTTGAAAAAAAATAGCATTCAAATATTGTTGTTGGCAACTAGGGGCCTTGAAGTGAAAAAGGTTGGGAACCACTGGCTTACAGGACTGGGTTTGCGCTACACAAGATACCAAGTTTAATTTAATGCCTCTCTAACAATGTTAACAAAATTTTGCCACGTTAAATTACAAGGTCACTTGTAGTACCAAACCTATATTATCACCTATCCAAACAAAACCGCTAGATGCTTTCGCTAACTTGATTGTTTTAACTGTTTTATACCAATTAGAAGAAAGTAGGGCTGGACGATTAATTCAGAAACTCTAACTGACCTTATTTTATCATGTCGGTTATTTCAGTTTTTATTCCTGTTAATACTTTCCTCTTAAAACAAACTACCGTGTGAGGTTACGTGACTCCACCCTCGTCCAGAAAGTTGCATAGAGAAACACGGAGGAGAACTCAAACACTGTGTTAACTGAGCAGCAGGATCTTCTATCTAGTCCCAAGAATAATGCAATACTTTATGTACAAGTACTTGCGCAAGTGCCGGCACCCCGTGAAAAAAATACGGAATGTGGGATCGGGTTTTTACCGCACATATGCATGACATGACAATCCTGTTATGTCACCATGTACTCAGTTGAATCCACCGATGGGTCTACACAGCCAGGGTAAAGTCAACACATCTTACTCTGAACGCGAGAAGACACCCCAAGCGGGTTTAAAATTAGACATTGCAGAGATAAGAGATAGAGAGAACGGGAGAACTTTTAGCCTACATTAACACCAAAAACATTATAGAGGCTGTTTACACTTGGCATTAACATGCGTTTTCGTTGATCGGATCACAAGTGGACGACGTTAATGCCATGTGTAAACGGTGTTCAAAACATTTTGAGCTCGTCCACTTTCGACCACATTCAACCACATCCAGAGGTAGTCGAAACCACTTTCGATCGGATCCCTTTGGAGTTGCGGAACGCATATGTGGTTGAATGTGTTCGAACAGCCACACGCGACCGACTTCTCTCCGCCCATTTATCTAATCTGAGGTATTAAACACAAGTTTTACATCTTTTATTGCATTCTGGCGTGAACATACGGTGAACAGCGCTATTTTTAGCCTTTCATTGATAAACCTAAAGCGGCTGATCTCCGTAGTTTCGTTTTGAAAGCGTGTGAAAGTTGCGCGATCCTATTTCATCAATTGCGCTAAAAATTCAGAGAAAGCTCTTACATACACACGTACAAAACACTGTGCAGCATGTATACTTGCTAAACAAGCAGTGGACTCCAACATAATATTAGTTTGCGTCCATATAAACTCATAATTACTCCCGCTCGCGTTTGAATGACAGCAGAGAGACACGCCCACCGTCTCACTGACCACCCCCTCACAGGTTTCAGGACAGATGCGGTCGAAAGTGGACAAAAGAGACGGATTTAAATACCAGGTGTAAACGTAATGTGTCTCTCTCGTCCACTTGTGATCCGATCGATGAAAACACATCTTAATACCAAGTGTAAACAGCCCCATAGATGAGAATAAAGGTCTTAGACATAAGGTGCCAAGTTAAGGAAAACTAGATAGAAGACAAGAAACGTGTAAATGATACAAGTATGTAGATTACCCTGCCACTCATCTCATTACAATATGCTATCTGGATATAACTTATTGTATATGTATGTATCTATCTCATGCCAAGTATTAGTCAAGGGGGCTGTATGATTCTTTGATTCATAACTTCCTATTCTGATTATTTCATCAATTGTGCATAATGACATGTGCAGCAACTGTATATAGACAGTTTCAGCAGTAACGACATAAACAAGGTGCTGTCGTGGTCCGTACGTAACTTCCGGTTAACTCCGCTAAGAATAAATAACAAAAAAGTTCTTTAAACGTAGTTTATTTATATAACAAGCAAAAAAACAACACATAGATTACCTAGGAAACCAAAACATTTGTTATTTTCGACAAAGCATTTGTTCAAGAGATCAGTTTAGCAGCTAGTCAGACCATTAAAAAACGAAACCGGAAGTAAAGTTCAGATCCAGACGTGTATCCCGTCAGAGCACGTGCACCCGATGAAACCGTCTATAGGTAAATCTATTTAGTATTTTTCAGTAATGCAGTTATTTTGGGGAAAAACATAAATAATTGCATTGCAGGCTGATTTAAGGTCCTAAATTTTCTGCTTGCGCTCCTTAAATTTTCAAACGTTGTCAGCAAACCATGAAGCAAAAAAGAATAATAATCGTTCATTAATCATAATCGATGTCAAAAGTTAAATTAACCGAGGTTTTAATTTGAAGTTAAAGCAACACTATGTAGTTTTTTTACCTTTGAATAATGTCTCTAAAATTATTTCAGTGATAGAACAACTTTTAACTGGACAAATTGTACTGTTGCTGCAACCTGAGCAGCCTCCTAGCTGCTACAAGCACAATCTGAAAGTGGCGGTGGAGGGTAGGAAACACAGCCCCGCCCCTCCCCCTGCCTGCAGAAGAGTGTCTGATACCAGGCACTGTTGCGCTTTTCAACCACATGGGGGAGCTGTAAGTCATTTTTACATGGAAACTACATAGTGTTGCTTTAAATCGAAAGTGTATGTGTGCATAGTGTTTCTTTGCGAAGTAGCATCATCACGCACAATACAGCTTTTTTTATTGTTTTCGTGGATCTGGAAGTGCAAACAAGACATTTTGGCACCTCAGCGTAAACAGCGTAATGTTGCTTGTTTTCTGCAAAAGTAAACAATGACAAAATGTTTGTTTTGGGGTTAACAATTACTTTACATACTTGGCAGATAACAGAAAGCTTGCATGTTTAAACTACGGGGGAATCCCTAAATCATCATTCTTGCCTGGAGCAACATGCGTAAATCGGTTTGTATCCAAGGACACTGTTGTTTTGAAACCAAAACGGCATCCTTCCTGGTAACGTCATGCTAACTTCCTATTTGTGGAAGTGACAAATAAATACATGTAACTTACAAATGCACAGGATATATAAGAATCAATTTTGCTTGTGCTGGTCGGCAACTGAATGAACAACCAGAGCTCTCGTTCAGACAATAGAAGCAGATGTCACAGGACAGCTGATAAGGACAGGCAGAGACAGACACATACTTGCAAGGTGTGAGGTCCTCAAAGATAAACTGCCAGGATTGGCTGTGCCTCCACGTGCAAACACTGCCCCCACCTACATCTGCGAAGTCTTCTGGCAACTCCAGAGACGACGACATATATTGGGATATAATAATATTTTCATAGAACCTGACAGGTATGTTTTAAATCCAGGTTTTTACCTGGCCACAAGCACAGGTAAGCTGCAGAGCCCGGGCCTCGAGCCTAATAACAAGTCTACAACAATAAATGTCTTTGTCTCATCTACTCCTCTTAGCTAACACACACTCTTTCCGCAAGTTTCCTTTGGTGGAACCTCTTCGATGTTCGACAGGGGTCCCTTTTTATCCAAGATCCTTGGAGGAGAGAAGTAGGACAAAATGGATGTTTTAAAAGTTGACCTTGTAGAGGTCCTCCGTAAAAATTGATTTTCTCCAAGTTGTGACTTTTTGGCATCCACATCATCTGGAAGCTCAGGTAAAGGGAACCATCGGTACATTTCGTTTTTTTTTCTGCCAGTCACAAAATCCCGGGGAGAGCAACTTTGGATCCAAAAGCAGAGGTACTCGCATCCCACTGCTGGAGGTCTTGGTAGCCAGCTGACTACAAAGTGCTTTATCTTGGTTTAAGCTGACATTCTCATTTCCTGCACATGGTTTGTTAGTTTATAGAAAGAACGGTAAGAAGACAGAGAGTTGGGATGCAATCCAAGTCATCTTGGTTGGTTTAGGTGCTTAACCGTTTCAACAAACATACAGCAGCAAAAATACAAACTGACGGAGATGTTTATGAAATGACAAAAAGACGGGCAAAATTTAATAACAGCTATAACCACAAACAAAACACTTGACACTTCAAATGAACGGGAAATTTCACTGTATGGAAGAAAGAAGCGGAAATGTCTAATTTTGATGTTATTTTGGTAACTCTTTAGGGTTGTAAAGAAATTGTTTTATGAAAGAAAGAAGCGGAAAGATTCTTTCTGAAGGTGAAGGACATTATGACATATTTTTGGGGGCGTTGAACTATTAATTAAATAACATAACTTTTGTTTGATCGAACAAAGAAGTGTTTCGGCAAAAGACTACAAAGATTCCACAAGAGTGAAGAGTTATCTATTAGAGGCATACATTGACCCCTGGTCGGAAATGGGCAGGCCATATGGGGAAGCACCTCCAACCAAGTGATAATTTTGCTTGCCTTGACATGCTACCATTTACCAAACAAGAGAGTCATATCCTAGGCAACAGCAACACAATGGGCCCGTCAGCCAGACTGCCAGTAACAGTTGGAGAAAGCTGAGAAAAATGCAAAGGGAGAGAGGAACACCTGCTAATTTACACCTCGGGGCTCAACACATTCCTCTGAATATCCTTTTGTTCCGCAGGTGGAGTCCACCTCCTCCATATCCATTTTATCAGCAGTGGATCATGGGCCATGTCTTGGGTGTATTTAAATGACTGTACTATAAACGAAAAGTTTATAAATTGCATTTTGAAACATTTCATGTACACTACACACCACACCGTTGTCAAAACAATGGGTCTCATTCACTAATTATTGATTACGTTTTTCGTATTTATACGCACAGTTGAACTTGAAAACTTTCAGCCTAATTCACAACACGTGCGTACTCACATGAATTTGTTCGTATACTCGTTCTAACTGTGCGTTCACACCAGAGGCGGAAGAGGCGCTTGAACATTTTGAGTTTACTTGCTTCATTCGCGCGTGAAATTCTAGTCATTTGAGACATTCACAAATAAATTTGCATCATGGGAGGGGCTTATATAGTTCAAATTGAGGAAACTAACCAGATTGTTCAACCTCCTCACTCACTTTCTTCCAAACAAGAACATTTTAATTCCTGTAAAAGTACGAAGATGTCTTGTGTAGCGGTGATGATTGTCCTCGATTGTTGTTTTGTTATTCTGCTTTCACTTGCTTCCTGTAATCACGTCACTGCTAGAGCAAGCTCCTGATTGGTTAATGCAGCGCGAAAATCAGCCAAAGTTCAGATTAAGTGATTTTGAGTATACTATTATAAACTTGCTCGGCTCCAACAAATCAATTTCTAAATCAAACCCCAGGCTAACTGCACTGCTTGACATCAATTGTTTCTTGAAGATTCCACTGTTAGTAGTGCATGGTACTGCAAAGAATACACCATGGTTGGGAAATTACTTTCAAAAGACGTCTGGAATGAAGTTATAGAAAGAACGGGGTTTCCCGCAGCACTTTTCAGTTCGGGCGGCCCACCTAAGCTGGGATACCCTACCACCTTAACTAGGTCTTCCAAAAAAAAAAAATCCACCAAAGCCACATGGCGAAATGAGAGAAAGACATGGTCAGTCACTGTCTGAAGGATAACTAGCCTGTTGATAAAACATTTAATTCATTAATAATCTAGTTTGTGTTCATTTTCTGTCATAGTTTCTTCAAAATTGAGTTTTATTTGAGTGTTTTAAATAAAAATATTTTTATCATGATGCATACGCCCCGCCCCTTCGATTGCCACGCCTCTGGCCCGCCCACCTGCACAACCCTACCACCTTAACTAACACATTTTCTGCGGGAAAACCTGGAAAGGCACAAGTTAGGAGAAGGCTACAAAAAATTTTTGAAGGCTTAAGCTAGGCCTATCACTAAGAAGTATAAAGCATATGGAACCACCAACCAATGGCCTAGATGAGGCCGTTCATCAAAACTGGATGACCAAGCCAGAAGGACATTGATAAGAGAAGCTACCAAGAGGCCAAAGGCACTTTTAAAGAATTTACGGCTGGGTCTGGTTGGTCTATGCATGTGACAACTCTTACAAAGCTGGACTGACATGGCAGGGTGGCACGAAATAAGTCTTTCCTAAAAAAGTGCCACACCCAGTCTCATTTTCTCTATGCAAAAACACACTTGGAAGACTCTGATGCCATTTGGCAAAAGGCGCTATGCTCTGACGAGACCTTTCTGAACTGAACTCCAAGTGCTATTTTTTGTCGAAAAGCAAATCCAGCACACCATTTGGAGGGAAAATGGATGCTGCCAAGTACATTCAAATTCTTGAGGAAAACCTGCATCCCTCTGCTAGACAGCTGAAGACGGGCAGGTCATACACCTTCTGATACAGCCAAAGTAACAAGGAAATGGCTTAAGTATACGAAGGTGAAAGTCCTTTAGTGGCCAAGTCAGAGCCCAAGTCAGAGCCCTGACTTAAATCTCTTAGAAAATCTGTGGATGGACTTGAAGAAAGCACCCTATTGCCACTTACCTTTGAATTTGACTGAACTTGAGCAATTCTGCGAGGAATAACGGGGATATATTTCCCAATTAAGGTGTGCTAAGCTAGTACAGACATCCAAAAAGACTGATGACTGATTACTTTTGTAACTCTGTTATTTTAGTTTTTGTATTTATTTGAAGAACTGTTGTTTTTTGATGTTTTTCTTTCATTGGTTTGATGTTGTAAAATTAAAATTGTAAATAAAGCTGCAAAAGTTTTTTTGGAATGGGTTTTAACAAATTATTCACCCGTAATTTTGTATTTATTTTTATTTTTATTTTCAATTATGCAGCCCTAACTAGAATGCTTTACTGTTTCATTACTACATTTAACTTTTTCCTGCAAGAGTTCAACAAACAAGAAAAGGTACAGATATATAGCATTGCACTGTTACTGTTCATATAGTGTAAAGCGCTTTGGATGGCCATGGGTCTATGAAAGCGCTATATAAATGCAGTCCATTTACCATTTTACCATATAGTCTTGAAAAATTCTTACAAATGTGATATTCACTCATGAACTGTATAAACAAAGAAATTGTGATCCAACTGTGTATAAAACTAAAAAAAATGACTGAAATAGCGCATCTATTAATAAACCTCTCCAGGTTAAAGTGATGAACTGTGTAAAAATAGCAGAGCTGTAAGATACGACTTTGATAGACAACGGAGTGAGATATAAAGGTATTTGTTAACTCAAGAAAAGAAAAGAACAGTGTGATAAAGTGTCCTTCTGATAAAAGGAGGAGGGGATGAGAGTTTATTAATGAGCAAGAGCTTTGAAGAGGAGCCAAATCGTGCCCACTGCCCGCTGGCTTCATCTGCCAGGGGCATTAGACATCCCCCTTCTGCCAGTACAATGATAACCATTGAAGCCGACCCTCTCCGGCCGGCCGCCAGCAGGGAAGAGACTGTCATTTAACGAATCAGACTGTGCCGGCCGAGACCTGACGCGTACATTGAAAATCTGAGGAGCAAAGGAAAGACTTTGTCGTCACTCACCGCTCTCCAGACCAGCCAGCGATTGTCGCTCATTCAAACAATTCAAATAAGCAAAACCCGGGGGCTTTGGATGATTTACTTTTCATAAAGAAAGCACACAAAGTGACTGGCCACCGACCAACCTTTCCCATGAATCAGAACATTTAACCCCTCGCTTCCCCACCGGCCGGCTGCTGCGCTCCAGAAACGACTCTTGGGTGGGTTACTTCTAATTCGTTTTTCCAAAACAGACGCTGTGCGGCTTCTGGCGAGAGTGGAAATACCATCCGTCGAGTCCCACTGATTTTCTGACTTTTTAATGCACGGCTCAGAGTTTTATAATCAAGCGGTATAATGTCAGTGTTGCATGGAGAGGTCCAATGTCTTCAAGGTCTCACAGCAGATTGCTAAAGCAGAGTCTGTCTATAATAATACCATATCACGTTTCAAGGAGGATAGTTAGGAATATTAGTTCTCCAGGTTTCTCCCGAATCCAAATGCGGAGCTTACCTACATTTTAGGCTGAATCATTGAATGAATGAAAGTTCCATTATACGTATTAATCACCGAGCTGATGGGATCCCGTAATGGTGGAATCCGACATAAGTGGCAAAACGGACAAATTGTAATCATACTATTTTCTATGTCCTGAATGACCAAAATGAAGTAATGAACTCAGGACCACAAAGTCGAAACCACCGGTTTGCTCATAAATGTACAAATCGAACCACAACTAAAGCCCCAAACCACAAAAATGTGTCTCCAACCGCAAGTTAAGTTAACAAACACGTTGAGTACTTGCTATAAGTGAAATTACACTTGATTATCAAAGATTTTCCATTTGTAAAAGCACTTGGTTAGATTTGAGCTTGAAACGCTACATAAACTGAACGTTTTGTTAATAATATAGAAGAATACACAGGTTGGCATTGTCACAAAGCTGTATAATCTCATACTGGACAATGACATATTTTAAGGATTAAACTATAATAGGTTAAGTATCTCTTAAGCTACAAATTTTAAAAAAATGCTCTTAATGCCAATAGGTGTTAAACTAAAACATATTTAGCACTTTTAGGTGCTAAATACTTTTCCATGAATAGCAAAGACTAAAAGCATATGCTATATGTTATATAATATAAAGTATAGCACTATAGTGGCAAAAAATAAGCACATTTCTGTCATCAACATTATGCCACAAACACTTTCGACTTGGCTACACTTGTTCTGAGCTTTGAATATTTCTACACATCATGCCTGCAAGTAATAAACATGCTTAAACGAGTATTATGGATCCTGTATTGTTATTTTTTATTTATATGGTAACACACAACGATATAAATTCAACAAATACTGCTGAACGAGTGCCTCAAACCGTTCCCTGCAAATGCACCATGCAGGGCAGACATGCTACAGCGGGCTGAGATCTGTAAACTTACAGCTGCCAAGACTTTGACTTTCCCATCTGGCCTCCAAACAAAAGAGCCTGTGCTTTACTGATCGCAGCGACCTTTTCCTAAGACGATGATAGAGGGGCGGATTATGACAGATGACAAGTGTGGTCAATCAGAAACTGTCTCTGTGGCCAAAAAAAGGAGTCGCTGGTGTGAGATTGCTGTTTGGGCCCCCATTAAAGACGACACTTCTATTGTGCAGGAATTTAACTTGAAGAATAAGTGAAAGGGGCAGATAATGACACAAAGGCACTTAGAAATGACTTGTGTCAAAATCAGAAGGAGGAGAAGCTTACTGCAATGTCAAGGGTTAAACACTGGCTAAGACAAAGCCATTTTGGGTTTTCCAGCTGTATAGTGGGTGAGGTGAAGGATCTTGCATTACAACTCTTATCATTTACTCACTCCCATGTTGTTACAAACCTGTATAAATGTCTTTGTTCTGATGAACATGAAGGAAGATATTTTGAGAAATGTTTGTTAACAAACCGATCATGAGCCTTATTCACTTCCATATTATAATTTTTTCCTACTATGGAAGTGAATAAGGCTCATGATCGGTTTGGTTACAAACATTCTTCAAAATATCTTCCTTTGCGTTCATCAGAACAAAGACATTTATACAGGTTTGTGACAACATAAGAGTGAGAAAATGATAACAAAATGTCAATTTTTGGGTGAACTATCTATTTGAATGGGGCAGTTTCCAAGACAGGGTTTAAACTAGGTCTCAGTTATATCAGGACATTAGTTTTAACAAACATTCATTGTATAAAATATACCTTGCTATTGAAAGTAACCAAGGGGACTATTTTCGGGCGCTGCGTAATATCACTATGCCTGCTGCAGCCATGTTACATCAGCAAAGTCCTTGATTATTACACCAAATTGAGAGTATAGTTTCTAGCCATATCTGCCTAGAAAATCGCAACTTTAAATTTTCCGTCGGTCTTAGTACATGATGTAACTACAGAAGAGTCAAGTTTTAAATAGGAAATATATCGAAACTCTTTGGTTATTATTTTGTGCGACGCTAATGTTCTAATCAGATTCAGTGGAATGTGCTTAGCTATGCTAAAAGTGGAACCGCCAGACCCGGAGATCGGCTGAATGGATTCCAAAACATTAAAAATCAAATGTTTAACTTTAGGGTAGCTGGAAAATGAGCATATTTTCAAAAAAAGTGTAGTGTTCCTTTAAGGCATCTTAAAGGCGTGGTGCATGATTTTTGAGAAACGCTTTAGAAGTCGGGCAGAATACCAAAACACACTTGTAGCCAATCAGCAGTAAGGGGCATGACTACTAAATGACATTTTTGCCTTAGCTGCATATGTGTGGGGCGGGTCTATCAAAAGAAGGTCCAGATTCTATTGGGGTAGGGGCGTGTTTGTTTAGGTGATTTTAAATGTCAACATTGTCTTTCAGAGATCATGCACCCCGCCTTTAAACATCCCTTTTACCCTGGGACTAGGATAAGCCCTGTCCAGGAAACTGCCCCTTGGAGTTTATAGGTGTCTTTACTATTTGCTTTCTAAAAATGACTGACAGCATTATTCAGTAATGTGCACTGTTGGAAAAAAGGTCAAAAATGGTCCCTGGCTGTCACTGGGGCGGTACCCTTTAAAAAACTTACACTTTTGTATCTAAAGAGTTTAGAATGGAACCACAAATCGATACCAATTAGTACCTCAGATGGTACATATTATGAGATTTTAAAGGGTACTGCCCCAGTGACCATTTTAACAATTTTTGTATGACAGTGAACACTACACTTTTTTGGGAAAATCTGAACGAGGTCTATTTGTGTTTAAAATTGAAGACATTTTGTTCCATATTTACAATTGAAAAAAACTAGTTTAAAGAACAGGCATTTAAATGATATTTATTTTGCAAATTGTAATAAAAACTGGACTGGACTTCTAAATTTATTCAAAAGCTTTGTGTGAGAAACAAAATGAAACTGAAGATGTAATTCACAAAAAAACTTCAACTCCAGTGAGCTCATAAAAATCACTGCAACCATTTCACAAAGTCAGCGAGTTAAACGGATCAGTCTGATTTAATAATAAATCATTTCGATCATTTTAACTCTCATGAACATTCCAGTCCACATTCACCGAAACTGCATGGAAACAACAAATACCACATTAAACAAAGTAAAGTCATACGTATTTAAGACAATATGAGGATGACTTTAAAGTATGAAAGTTTGACCATTAGATTTTTTATTTTGTAAACGGTTCCCAAGCATGTTTGCTTTTACCTTAGTGCTTTTTACAGATTCAATCTTCAATTGAAACTGTGGTATATCACTCGGGTTTAAAATGAAAATATTAAGATCGTATGGCTGTATCCCAAAGCCATATGGAAGCACTTTGTATTGCAGTAATGCCTGTCGGGTTTAGCGTAAGTGGCGGCTACCACGTGCACTGTGTCAGGACTCCCATAAGCATGCTGCTATCTTATTAATAAGTGTTCACCTTTTCTCAGAAATTTTTATGTGATCACTATAACAAACAAACAGATGACACATTAAAGGGAACATTTCACAAGACGTTTTTTAAGACGTTAAATAAATCTTTGGTGTCCCCAGACTACTAATGTGTAGTTCTAGCTAAAAATACCATATAGATAGCAGTGCCATGGTTGTATAGTGCATATTAAGGGACAGTATTATTATAGCACTTAAACATGGAAAAAGTCAATTTCATAATATGTCCCCTTCAATAAGCATGCATATTTTTATGTAAAAAAAATAAATTGAAATCTATAAACCTTTAATTACTAGAGACTGCAAGTGAACCCTTATGTCTACGGTACAGCATAAGCATGAAAATGCAGCAGAAAAAAAAATTCATACAGGTTTAGAACAACATGAGGATGAGTAAATGATGACAGAATTTTCATTTTAAAGTGAACTATCCCTTTAATCTGAATACTATGTAGATTTAATATCAATGTGAGCACATCTAGTAACAATGAAATATTTGTTTACGTGACACAACAAAGTAGCTTACTTTTAAATATAGTGCCATATTTTAGTTACTGTTACTGGCTTAACATCTTTTTCGATATAAAAAAATATTTTAAAAAAGGATTAAACTATTGGATTTGGGTATGGTAATGGGTAAATGGACTGCATTTATGTAGCGCTTTTACAGACCAATGGTCGTCTTTACAAGTTTTGCCTCACATTCATGCACTCATTCATACACCTACGGCAGTGTCAGCCATGCAAGGCGCCATCCAGCTCGTCGGTAGCGGCTAGGGTTAGGTGTCTTGCTCAATGATGGAGCCGGGGATTGAACCATCAACCTTCCAATTTGTAGACAACCTACATGAACCACTGAGCCACTGCCGCCCTGCCCCGCCTATGACTTCAAGGTTGGACCTTGCAGTGTGAGAGAGTGAAAAAACTAAAAACTGTGTCCATATATGCATTGCATAATAACAACAGTGTAGGTTTTTGATTCAACCACTAACAATCAATAAACGAACCTGTTTGGTTGTAGCACCCTGAAAAGATCATGTTTTCATCAGCGATAAATATCGGAAGCCTTTTCTAAACCTTGCTGAGCTTGACTTGGTTAAAGAAACATCAAGAAAGCCAACAAGGAAATGAAATACTATCTTAAGAAGCAGACATGGATCCAGAGGACCTAGATTTCGACTAGAGCTCACAGACTTTACTCCGACCAACATCAGATCCTTCCTACGGCCTGAGCTTCCTTTCCAGGTGACTGGCAACAGAAGCTTCTCCCTTCACCTAAAAGCTCCTGAAAGCCTCAGCAGGAAAGAGCTCTCGGCTGCAACAATGCTCTCTTTGTCTCGCACCAATACTCTACCTACCAGTCGACTCTTTGATTGCCAGCCAAGACAAACCACTGCGTTGGGTTACAGTTCTTGCAGCCAAACGCCACGCTCGTGCTTAATATACTACAGTCTTTCTGCATTTTGTACCTTGTCAATCAAAGCGGCGAGACTTGGTGGGTTTGACCATTACTTCATTATGTAGGAAAAGAAAGGAGCGTGTTTATTATGATCGGAAAATTATCCAGACACATAACGGCCGATGTTGAGATAAGACAGGTGTGCTTCCAGAAAAGAAGGGAGGGAGTTACAAGGCTTTGCGTTTAAAGCCTCAGTCAGTGGTGAAGTTATGAATCCTTTAATTGCTGTTTTCAAAGGTCACACGATAGTTTCGTGGATTAGGAGATAAACTGATATGCAGCCGTGACGGTGGGTTTGACGTGGAAGAGGCTTTGAAGAGCATCCAAATCTAATTGTACGAGTATGTTTGCATGTACAAGCGCGAGTGCTGAAAATACCCCAAAATCGGAGTGTTTCAGTATTATAGCATCAACAAAACACCAGCTTTCAGTATTAAAATGAATGTGTAACTCATTCAACACTGTGTTTTTTTGGGGGGGGGGAATGTACGCACAGCCTTGCAAAACATAATTCATTTGACTTGTACATGTACACAGACATTTGGCGCATGCACATTGCCACAAAAGCAACAAATCTCCTGTAGGGATCAACCAATATGGATTTTTTTAGTGCCAATACCAATTTTTTTCATCAGCTTTAGCCGATAACCGATATGTGCTGCCGATTTTCTTGAGCCGATATTTGAAGCCAATACTGCTTTTGCTCGCCCAATTTAAATCATAAAAATGACACCAATTGACACCAAAATGATGATACCAAATGTTACAAGTCTCAATTTAAAAACTGAACTTAAAAAAAAAACTATAATTAAAAAATAGTAAAAACAGGTGAGGTAGAACAAGTAAAAGAGTTAATTGCTGAAAATACTGGAAATAAATATTTAAGCATAAATAATTACACTATTGCACACAGTAGCAACAAGCAAGCAGCATAATAAAGTGCACACTGTACTATACATCATTTTAAAAGAAAGCAACTATTTACAACCTAGTCGTTTAATGCTTAGGTCTAGTGCACTTAACTTAATCTCTTGTGGAGCAAATGGCTTTCCTGAGAAGATAAGGAAAATGTAAACAGCAATACTGAACAAAAACAAAAACTACGACATATATTTATGGAGATGAGAAATAAAAACCCGCCCCGTCCAGCTATGATCAGCTGTTCGGCCAAGCATTCGATGTTGTCATGGAAAGGTCAGTTGTTTTTTGTCACATGACCTGCGTTCGCTTGTGGCATTCTGAAAAGCTGACATGTTTTCCTCTCACCACGGCATCAGCGCGCCTGGACAGACAAGCGCGCTGCCTCGCATGTGCGTCGCAACCGCGTCACTTTTTTTATGAGCACGCAGCCAAATCTCAGCCAGGTGGTCACTGAATAAAACTCCAACAAATACTACTGGATCACGCCACAGAACAACGTCGGCATTTATAATCTTATGACCAGTGTTCGTTACAGGTGCTATGGATGCCTGTCTGTAAATAATGCCGGGGAAAAACTATCGGCGAATGTAGCAGCCTCGTATCGGCCGATGCACATAAAACCCGGAAAAAATCGACTCGATATATAGCGGCGCACCGATATAGCAGTCAATCACTAATCTCCTGGGCTACATACTACATTTTCCTGTATGCGGATGCGTGACTTATGGGTACAAAGTACATGTGGTAACAAAAATTCAGCAGGTGAGCGGTGTCCAATGGTGCACGGTGTCCATACAGTGTGCGCATACTATTTCGATGACGAAATTAGCGTCACGCGTGGACCCTTGCGTATGTGTAAAAAAGGAACTATACTTCTAGCTTTAGGGCGACCTGGGCCAATCAACACCCCTCCAGTAACATGCTTACCACAAGCCACAAGGTGACAGGTTTATGATCAGATCCCATTTCACAAAATCTAATTCAGTGTTTCTTTTTATATCAAAATGTTTAACTTTTCTTAAAATCGAAAAGAAGCGTATACAGAGAGCTTATCATTAATACTCATAATTAATGTGCGGTACCTTAAAATATGCTTCCCTTCAATTTGAAACGCATACATTTTATTCATTTAAAAAAAATCCTACCAACCCAACCCAAATCATTTGAACTTTGTTCTCTTTGCAATTGAGCAAAATAAATGCAATCATAAAGCATTATTTTGGGTGTGGAGTAAAGTCAACAAAAGAGCCCTAGAAAACCCTGCAGTGCCCGAGATGTTCAAACAGATTTCTAATAAAATATATTGCAGAAGCATGTTCACAATTAATCTCTTTAACGCAACATAGAAAATTATAGTCTTGTGTCTCTTGAGTAGCGCTGGGGTTGCCAGGTTGGCAGGAGGGAGCTGTTTTTTCCCCCGCTGGGGCAAAGTCATTTGATTTGTGAGCCACATTTTTCCTTCATCTTGAAGGTCCTGGCTATGTCCACTGAAGTGCATCCAATAGGATTTAGGAGCGTTTTAGTCATGGTTCTGATCGACTGCAGGTGTCATTTGCCTTTATCAACAAACAAATGATAAATCTAAGGTATGGTCAAGCAGACAACAAACTGGTGTCCCAGTTTTTGTTTATGTTTTATCCATCACAATACATTGATGACAATCACAATATGTCTTTAATTGTCAATCCATTGCCCTTAAACAAGACTTTTAACTTTGCTGGTAACAAAGCATTGTATGTTTTAAGTAAATTCAGAGAAAAACTGTCCATGTGTGGCAATTTCATGTTTCTCCGTGCATGTTAACACTTTTTTCTGTCTGTTTCTGATAATTTAGCCACACATTTGATAGTAGTTTTTTTATTTAAACCTCCTCAATTGCAAATTTAAAGTTAATCCCTAAATGAGATTTAAAATAAGGTTTAAAAATAATCTGGGTTTACTGTAAAATTTTATCTGGAACAAAATGATGGCTTAAATGTAACCTTGATCTTTTTAAACAAGACTTAAAGTTTGGTGCAAAAGAATTATTAAATAAATAAGCCTTGATTTAGCCTAATCTTTGTTGGTGCAACACACCCCAGTGTTGTTGAGATGTAGTAAGTGTGGTGTATGCGATCCGACACCATTTCAAAATGTGATCACTAGTCCTCATACAGGGTAACACATCTGCATGTCACTGCCACTAAAAAACTTCCCAGAAACAATCTCTCAACTTTTTCACTAGCAAATGCAATACATAGTGGAAAGATAAAAGATATATCATACTTAAAATATAATAAATATGCTATCAAATATAGGAATAGACTGAAATATTGCATAGACTGACAATATTTGGATAATTCTTTACAAAAAATCTTTCTGTTCCTTAAATGTATTGTTCCTAATAAGATGTAAATCAAATGTCTGACAGACAGTAAAATGACCAACCATTATTCAATTTTCATGTGATGTTAGATTAGGTCAGGTATTCCCAAAGTGTGGTACGCGCACCCCCAGGGGTACGCAAGCTGCCACCAGCGGGTGCTCGAGAGGAAAAAAGTTATGGCGGTATGTTTCTTTAAGTGAGATTTTCCATACAATAAATGAATAAAAACATGAACAGTAAACATTTCCTTCGTAATCGCTTTTATTTTAAATAAAAAAATAGAATTTATTTGTTTTTGATAGAAACGTAGAAAACTGCTACTGAGCTGAGCTGTTTCACCATCAGAAACAGCTACGGTTTCTGATGGTGCAACAGGCGTAAATATTTTTCACAATGTCGGACGTAGCTAAGCCCGAGGTAGCACTTAAACCCAACTTTTTTACATCCCTGGTTATTTGCGCATGATTAAACATGAGTCTTTATGGCAAGAAAACAAAGCTTCGTTGCGTGTTTTTTTTTTTTGGAAGTGGGGATTGGGTGCGCCAACCCGGTTGGGGGTGCGCAAGAAATAAAGTTTGGAACCGCTGGGTTAGGTTGTGTAACACTCTGGCGTACAGCAAAATGTGCCAGATCCACAGAATATATGTATGTATATATGTATTGTTAATATTCAATGTTTTTAATATAAGTACTTATAATGGGTATTTTAATAAATTTTATGCACAATAAATATTTTGTTTTACTAATTTTCTGTTTGCGACTTATTTAAGTTTATTTTACATTTGTGTTATATCTGCCTCATATCGGCCAATCCCATATCAGTCAACCACTAATCAAATATTAACTAATAAACTCTTAATTTCTTTCCTGGCACAAAATAAATCGCTTTAAATTAGCATTTTTGAAATTACATAACATACATAAAAACTTTGTATTATAAATATTATTAAAGTGTATGCCAATGTGACAGGATTTTTGTGAAGTTTTGAATCAAAATGCATCTTTTGTTATAGATTGTATCACAATCAGGCAGGTTAAAGGATGATCAGGTTAAAAGATGATCAGTTAATACTGATTTTTACTAAAAGCTATAGCACAAATCAGCAGAACACGGATTAGAAAACATTATAGTGATGTAAAAGTCATCCCATCTCATCCTATCTATGTAGAAAACATGATGTTAATAGAACCACAGTGCCATCTGCTGAACAATAATTTCATCGCTCTTTCCCTGCATTTACATCTGAGGTTCTTAACCCCTTGTCTTTCTATAAAGTTTTGTATGGTAAGCAAGGTAAACTCCCACAATATAAATGTGAACGGGATTAAATAGCAAAAAATGACATATGCGGCTGTTTCAACAGTAGTTGGTTTCAATCAGCTAGGGATCAAAACACACTTGTGCCTTATTAATATGCCATAACAGTCACAAGTTGTCACATTTATAGCATCTTACTACTACTACCAGGTACAAAGTGAAATGTGTTAAACTAATTGAATTAAATATACCTGCGAGAGGTCTTCTTCACTGGTTCTTGTCCGGTTTCAGTCTTATCCTCCCCCGTCTTATCTTTCTTCAGTTTATTGGAGATGACCTCTCTGACCCTCTCCTTACCCGATTCACCTCTGGCGTCGTCCTCAGTGTCTTCTTCATCATCTGTGTCCTCCTGCAGTGACGAACACTTTTAATCTCTTCACGTACAAAGTGTTTTTTTATTTGATGTTAAGAAGACCAAAGAAAGATCTACTTGATGCTAATTAAAATAAAATTACTGTTAATATAAATACCGTAAAGGCACATACCTTATCAAAATCCCCTTCCACTCTGAAAAAAGGGGCAGAAATCAAAAATGTTATCACATTCTGGACAATTTAGCTCACATCTTTAATTGCATCAAGAAACCAACACACCATTTAATCATAACTTACTTTAATATTAATATATTAACAGATAAAAAGAACATTTATTAGAAGAATAAGGGCTTTTTCTGACCTGTCGATGGCTGGGACGGAGCTTAATTTGGGATCATCCTTCAACAGGTCATGACTGCTTTTACTTTTGCCTTTCATAGTCTACAAGAAAGAACAAGTTGAGTGCACAAATACCTCATCTTCTTCACACTCACAAATCATTTTGTGAATGGAGGAATATTGCTATTGGTTAGAAAGCTTAAGTAACCTGGCTGACTTGATTGACCATTTCTTCATCTTCCTCTGCCTCCTCACCAAACGACAGCAAACTGAAATTTCTAAAAACATATTTAATTGTTTAAAAAACTAAAGTATTATTTGCCTATAACATCATAGCCAACTTTCTATTATACAAAGAAATTATTGACAGAAAATACAAAATACAATCTACTTCTTCCTGCAGAATTTGTGTAAGCTATTATCATGTTAGCATTATTCTCCAATTATACTCTAAATTAAAAAAAGAAAGTTAATTTAAGCTCGCCATACTTGGTTGCCTTGGACTGGGATTTCTTTCCGTCCTCTTTGCTTTTCTCTTTTTTAGTTTTAAGTTCACGTGGTATGATGTCATCAAAGGCAGAATGTAGGACCTGCACAAAACCAACAAATTAAAAAAGCATTTCAATCACGAACATTTACAGTACATTACTGGAGGACAAAACTTACATCTGTGGATCGAACTTTGTGAGGGTTGAGAGGTCGTTCATCATTGTCACACTCCACCTCTGCTAACCGCAGCATGTTATATACGGTATCTCCTGTGACCTGAAACCAAATTCCAAAAAAAGTTTACAAAAATTGCATCCACTGTGACTCGTCAATGTCATACAAAAAAAACACTTATCACCTTTCCAAAAATAGTGTGTTTGTTGTTGAGTTCATCAGCACGGCCCAAGGTGAAGAAAAACTGACTCCCATTGTCATGTGGTCCTGCATTTGCCATGGCAACCAAACCTCTCCGATTGAATCGTAACCTGGAGTGAAATTCATCCTATGTAGGATGACATGCATACATACGATTTTAAACTAAAGATGCTGTGCTATAACGAAGGACTATACACATAACATTAATGCATGCAGACTGTTTATTGCAACAAATTTCTCATAATTAATTTCTCATAAGACAGTTTTGTGAAATGGCAAAAGTTTAACTTACCCTAAAAGGGCGACCGTAGATGGACTCCCCACCTGTTCCTGTACCTGTCGGGTCACCACCTTGAACGATGAATTCTGGGACCACACGATGGAAGATTGTGCCATCATAGTAGCCTGCAATACACATGTGAAGGTTTATCAATAGGCATAAAGCTATTACAGAGTGAGAAAGTGACTTGATTTTATATATTATATATATGTATGTATGTATGTATTTATGTATGTATGTATGTATGTTTAAGTAATTGTGTAAGGTCACCTACCCTCCATGCAGAGCTGAGTGAAGTTCCTGCATGCTTTAGGAGCTTCCTTAGACCAAAGCTCTATGTCAATATCACCAGCTGTAGTCTTAAGTAACACCTATGAGATTAAAAACAAAATCAATTCAAATTCATGTCTGTCATTGTATAGTTAGAAAATAGTTCAAAGAAATTAAAGTCTTTAGATAGATAATAGTCTGCGTATATATTGAGGGATGATATCGTAAAACATCAGTTGATAGTAAGATCTAATACAGAATGTATATTTGTTTATGCCCATGATGCACTTACATCCCAGTAAGTTTGAAATATTGATCAAACTCACCTTTCCATTCGTGGGTGGCTCTTGAATGTATATGTTGCTCATTTTTAGTAAATATATGCGTGTATATTTCCCTCAAAATCATAAAAGAAACGCAGCTATTATCAAAATAAAGCAGCACTTCAGGCTCTTTCGCTATTTTCTGCAGCGTTTGTTCAGACTTCACTTGAAGAGACTAGCGCTCCCTAGCGTAATGGAGTAAATAAGAATGGAAAGGTTCGTGCGGCGCCGCAAGAACCGACATTCGATGACGTAAAAGTACCGCGAGAGCGATTCAAGAAATCTTACAAAGTAGTCTAATTTCGACTCGCTCTCGCGGTATTTTGACGTCATCTGCCTGTCAGTTCTTGCACTTTTTCCAGATGTTGCTTTGAAGCGATGTGAATGGCTTTGTCACGTGACAGTTAGTGCATTTTCTCTGCGCTAGCAATGACTAACCAATCAAAATAGTTTGCGGTTAACATATAAACGTTTAAGATTTATGAGGAATGTTTATTTTATAATGTTTATTTTATAGTATTTAATATTAATCCTTATAATTAAATATATTGTATTAAAAAGAATTTAGATTTTAACGTGCAAATATCCGCAGTAAGGTAAAACTTGACATTAAAATGGGACTCTAACAGGAACTGGCTGTTCTGGGCCACCATGCGCCCTCTGTAGGAAAACAACATCATTTAAAAAAAATTAATTGGCAAATCGTCATCGTATCTTTTATACGACAATGAAACATCTTGCTGATCCTTCTATTTTGTAGTATATTAATATTTTATAAGTACATATATCGAAATTATACAAGTTGAAGATGGATGAATACAAAAGGACGAACGTGTCTGTAGCTGGAACCATAGTGCATGAGATAACGTTTCCATTCGGACTCATTTACCGGAAGGACTGAAGTACGTTTTGAAAAGCGGTATAACCAAAATAAAATCAGTTGTTTGCGTTCCGTCTGTTACATTTTATCTATAAAAACATATTCGTGTAGAGCATGGCTGACCCAGGTATGCTTCTGATAAAATGTAGCAATTGTTCAGTTAGTTGTAGTGTTTATTGTCCATAAGGTTAACTTACTTCTGGTACGTTCTAGAAAGTGTCGTTAGACTTTTACACTGTCCAACAGAGTTGGCGATATTTTTGTAGATATTTGTATATAATATCATATCGAGAGTTAAAACATACATGAAACATTAAAGTATTACCTTAGCATCTGTAAGACCTCATAGCAACACAGTTTTTAATTGCTGCACGGTATTTTAAATGTGGTGTTTTTTTTTTTACTTCTTTAGTTAATGTTATTTGTATAAATAACTCGAAATCTTCCTACGGTTTATAGTTGATTTTGATAATGCATTCGTACATTTCCTGTCCTATGCAGATAAAAGCTAATTTAATGTTCTCCTGCCAACAGGACCAAACAAGGACAACGTCAGAGCTGGATGCAAAAGATGCGGATATCGTATGTTTGAGATTCACACTTAAATATTGTAAAACACTTGCGTGTGTATACACTACATTTGTATGTATTTTGTGATCTGTGTGGATATCTGTTTGGATTAATCAAACTATAACAACAAATATAACACATCTTATTGTGACTATTGCTTTATTATTGTTCATGATATTGACTTGTATTTTCATTGTCCAACCTGTCCCTCAGCGGGCCATCTTACATTTGAATGTCGCAATTTTGTTCGTGTGGACCCGAGAAAGGACATTGTTTTGGATGTGAGCAGCACCAGCACAGAAGAGAGTGAAGAAGAGGAACAGGAGGTTGTCAGTAAAGAAAAGATCTTCGGTAGCAGCCATTCAAAAGGTTCACTTGAAATAAACTTTTTCACTGTTTCACTTTGATCTTATGTGCTCCTGGTGTTTGTATCTATTCTAATGATCTCTTAAACACTTTAATTTAATGACAATGAAACTACATGTTTTGACTATGAAGTTAAGTAGTGTAGCCAGGCTATTAAAGATGCTATACTGTATTGTGATCAACTGCCACTGAATGTTATATAATTGGAGATGTACATTTAAATATTTTGTTTTCCTTTTAGGTACTCATGATGATTCTAAAAAGGAAAAGCATAAAAAGAAAAGTAAGGACAGATCCCATCAGAAGGCCAAAAAGAGGTATATTATATACTTTAATTATTTGGTTGATCCCGTTCATAAATGTTTAATGATGCTTCAATTATCAATTTGTGTTCATTTTCATTTTTTTTTCAAACCCTAGGGAGTCAGCTGACTTTGGCTTTACTTTGAACTCTCTTCTATACGTTACATTATTACTACACTTGATAGTATAGTTTAATTCTAGCCCCTTTACTCTGCTTCTTATGCTTTCCACCGATTTTTCTCCTGCTTTTTAAAGGAACACACCCACATTTTGGGAATTTAGCTTATTCACTGTAACCCCCAGAGTTAGATAAGTCCATACATACCTTTCTCATCTCCGTGAGTGCTGAAACTCTGTCTGACGCAGCCCCTGCTAGCTTAGCTTAGCACAAAGTCTGGAAGTGAATGGCTCCAGCTAGCATACTGCTCCCAATAAGTGACAAAATAACCCCAACAATTTCCTATTTATGTGTTGTGATTTGTATAGTCACACCGTGTACAAATAACAAGGTCATATGAGACACAGCCATCTTTTAACAGTATACATACTGGCAACTATATTCTCAGAAGACGAAGCACTGCTACTTGGGTGGAGTGATTTTCACAACTCTGACCGAACTCGCTGCTCCTCACCAAGGGGCTTCTTGGGTGCTGTAAGCAAATCACTCCGCCCAAGTAGCAGTGCTTCGCCTTCTGAGAATATAGTATATAGAATATAGTTCCCAGTATGTATACTGTTAAAAGATGGCTGTGTCTCATATGATCTCATTATTTGTTCACGGTGTGACTATACAAATCACAACACACAAATAGGAAAATGTTTGCGTTATTTAGTCACTTATTGGGAGCAGTATGCTAGCTGAAGCCATTCACTTCTAGTCTTTGTGCTAAGCTAAGCTAGCAGGGGCTGCGTCAGACAGAGTTACAGCTTGCACGGAGATGAGAAAGGTATGTACGGACTTATCTAACTCTGGGGGATACGGTGAATAAGCTAAATTCCCAAAATGTGGGCGTGTTCCTTTAATGTAACGCTAAGCTGCTTCGAAAAATGTAACAATTGTGAAAAGTGCTATATAAATTTTATTGAATTTAAGCAACATAAGAGTAAAAAATCAATGCAAACAAACAATTTAGGAGAGACCTTGTTTTAATAATAAATAAACTTTGTAGAAAAAGCAGTTAGAATGTTTTTCTATCATTTGAGGTTCTCAATTTTTAAATGATTAATAAAATGGTTTGAATTCAAATCATTTCTTGTGAAAAAGTCAGTTAGGAAACAAATAAAAATGCATTTCTACGCTAATAATAAACTTTAAAAACTTGATTAAAGGGGACATAGTAAAAATCAGACTTTTTCCATGTTTAAGTGCTATAATTGGTTCCCCAGTGCGTCTATCAACCTAGAAAATGTGAAAAAGATCAACCCATTTACTTAGTTTTGGTAAACCATTCTCTGTAAACAATTGGTCATTAAAATTTGGCTCCCTTCTGATGTCAGAAGGGGATAATACCACCCCTTAATCTGCACTTTCCAACCACGGCACTGACATTTAGTGCAGAGAGCAACATTAAAATCTATTCAGCTTGAAAAGGTTTGAAGACCTCTGATCAATAATAAGTTTACATTACATATGTTTATTATTATTACCTGTAATTGTTTTGTGTTCTCAGGTCTCATTCGTCAAGTGATGAGGATGAGGAAGTGAGCAAAAAGAAGAAAAAGCACAAGAGTCACAAGAAGAAAGGGAAAAAAGAGAAGAGGGAGAAAGAGAAGAAACACAAGAAGAAGCATAAAAGGAAAGATACAGAGTCATCATCAACAGACAGCTCCAGTGAATCGCATACTGACTGAAATGAGTTCATTTATTTCACTCTTTGACTGGACCACATAACCTTTGCAAAGCAAGAAACTGAAGATTTCGACTTAAATTCTTCTATAATCTTTCGAGTTCGTACATGCTTAAAAATGTTTGTACCTGGTGTACCAAAACAAGGTGAAGTTGTAAATTCTTTTGTCTTTACCTTTAATAAAATGTGCTTTTCTTTATCATTTTTTTTTTTTACTAAGCAAATCATCTGCATCAGCAATTAAATGGCTCAGAAAAGTGTTATCTCCTGGGAAAATTGGGAGCTATTTTGTCTAATAATTTAGCTGATCTGATTTAAAATGTAAAAATATCTCTATGGGACAGTTTCTCGGACAGGGTTTATCAGTCCCAGACTAAAATGCATGTTTGAGCTGCTTTAATAAATAAAAAAACATCTTGTCCTGACATATATTAATATATACCATTGTTGTGTCTTAAGATGCACACATGCATTGTTTTTGTAAGGTTTGTTTGTGAAAACGACTTAAATGTCCAAGTACTAAGGCCTAGTGCTGAATTAATCTAAACCGCCCCTATGTCTCTATATATTCCTCTCAATCTCTTTCTCAGTCTATTAAAAATTTTATCCATAGCAACTACTTAATGACATGCATTAAATACTTCACAAAATGTCACTTTAAATAAAAAAGTGTTTGTTAGGTTCATCAGCACAGAAGAAAAACTGACTCCCATCAGTTCCTGCATTTGAAGTTCTGCCAGTAATTTTAGTCTTAGTATGTGAATTTTTATGACTTCACACTTTTGTAAATAATACTTCTATTCACTCTTAACTACATAATAATACCCTACATTACATATGGTTATGATAAATTAAAACAAACGTTACACTCGCTGTGCTATGCTATTTTTTATTTCATAATCAATGTAATTATTTAATCAATTAAACATATTTTTCCCCAAGATTTGTATTAAAGCAAAACATGAGTGTAAATGCAACAAAATGAAACTGTTCAAGTAACATTTCAAGTGCTAGGGGGAGGTATCAAAAACAAACAATATTATAAAAAAAACTTTGAAGAGAGTATACTTGTAAAATATGGATAGCTTTGCGGTTTTTTTTTTTTTTTAGGGCAATATCGAATCAATATAACACTTAACTTCATTTTTAAAAGCAATAAAACATGTTTTTTCCTGATATTTTACATTGGAAATGTGAAATTTTGCCATAAAAATGTCAAACTTATTAAAATAAGTGTGGGTCTGTTTATCAGTAATACCTATAAGAACATCTTTCCACTGTAAAGTAAAAGTTTCTTCAACATTGTCAACAATAAAAATAATCAATTTTACATATGATTGGGCGCTACTGTCCTAACGTCATCGCCTTGACGACGTCCCGTGATTGGTTCGTTAACTGTAACGTAACGCTCGACGCCTGCATTGCGAGTCTGACTGAGAGGACGATTTGATTCTTCTGAGGTAAGTCAACTTTTCTAAAAACAATAACTTTATATTATTTATATGAATATAACTATTGTTCCAAAGTTTCAGTACTTGTTCAACATTTGACATGAGCTAAAGAAGTTGTGCCAAGAGGACGCGTTGTTTATTATCTGAGTGACATTTCGTGGTCAGTAAATTTAACGGAGCAATTAAAGTAACATATAGTTAACAAATTCGTATTTTAGGAAGATCCAAATTTTGCCTATAGAGGGTTTTCACCGACGTCACGTTCTGGGCGGTAACCCCGATGCGCGGCCATGGTGGAGGCACTCGGTGTAAAGAACTGAACGGAGTACAATGGAATATTATGCGCTTTGGATACTTTAAGTGAATGTAGACATGTCTTAACAACAGAAAACGCATCCAAGATGCAAAGGCATATAGGGAAGGACTTGGACCACAAGAAAAGGCACGATATTTCGAGAAATTAAAATTTATAGGCGGTGCAGATCCCTACGAGCTCCCTCTTCTAGGATCCGTGACGACCCGGCGATTCTTCCTTCAGTTGCATATCCCGCTATAAGTTAGTGAACTACCTAGTTTTCATGCAGAGCCCATATGTCAATGTAAGCTTTATTTATATAGCAAATTTAAAATAGCCAGTGTCCTACCAAAGTGCTTTACTGTAAAATAAGCACAGTAAAAAATAAAAGCAATAATTGTTTTTACCATTTACTATTAAAAATATAATTATCATTACAATAGAAAATTTGCTATGAGCAATTAAGCACACTGGCATTAAGGCATTGCAGCGCAAATTTTATTTGTGTTTAAGTACATTTTGTGCATACACTAAAGTACATATTTAATACTCTTTAAATAAAGCACAACAAGTAGAAGCATAATTGTTTTATACTTTATGTACTTCAATCATATTTCTAATACAATACTACTCTTTTTCCTGAGCTTTACCAACCACAAGCGTCGCTCCTCTGATAATTTATTGCATTCCTTTCCCTGGTTTTTAATAACTTTTGGAAGTCGATAATAATCCAAATGTTTTTCTCAATATGTACTGTTGGTACCATCTCAAACACGGCAATAATTAACTATTTTCCTTGACGACGTTCGGCATATACATCAGTGTCTGCTCTGTTGTAATGCGGAGTGCCTCCAATATGGCGTCTTCCGCTCTGATGACGCGCCGTGAAAACCCTCTATTTTTTATATAAACAGTTATATTTGTGATTTTCCACCATTTTTACTGCAAAAGTATATGTACAAACATGAAGTGGGAAAACTTTTTTATTGCATACTGTATGAATATATAACAACAAGAAAGTTATAGCAATGCCATTACACTACACATTAACATAATCAAATAAAAAACAATAACATAAAAATAGTCAGAGAAAACATATAAAGAAGCATGGTGCAGTTTATTTGTCTATTTTAAATTTGCAGATAATATATCCCTGGAAGCTTTTTTTTTATACATATACCATGATATATACACATTAAGTAAGAGTATTGCTTAAATTAATAAAATGGAAAAAATGGCTTACCACCAGACCACTTCATTTTATGTATATGAAACTTCGCCATCAAGACCAGTAATTGAATAACATATGCTTTATCCTTTTCTATCCCAAAATCATTAACAAATAGTATAACATATCCGACCAATCTAGTTTTTCTAATTTTCGACATCAACTCAAAATATCTTTGTATAAATGTAATGAAAAAATAAATGACAAATAATTTCTCCTTAATACAGAATTCACATGAATAGTCAATATTTAATTTAAATCTCTCTAATACATGTTTAACTGGATAATTTTTAAAAAGTTTTACTGTGCATTATTTTAAATGAAACTTCATTTACTTTTCCAAGTAAATGTTTTCCAAGCCTTGCACCAGTTTAAATCTCCAAATTTTGATGACCAAAAAAATCTAGCTGGGGATATGTAACATTATGTATTAAGTTGCTGATCAAATTATTTGAGATGTTATCCTTTAAGATATTACTATTTCCGATAAATAGTGTATTCATTAAATATTCAAAGTTAGGGTTGTCACGTTTATTTTTAAGAAATTATTGTAGGTAAAGCATCCATTACTGGGTCTGATTGGAATTTTAAATTTGTCAAGAAACTCTGTGTATGACAATACACCTCCATCACCAATGAAAAGGGAAAACTTGTCTCAAATACGCTGCAGTATGATGACACGTACAAAAGGAGTACCTACTTGTAGAGCAGTGTTACTGTGGGTCCACAACAGACGCGTTTAAGGCGTCAAATTCGTATGTGCGTAGTTAGACGCTTGAACATTCTGAGTGTACTCACTTCCTTCGCGCGTGAAAGCCACGTGTGAATTCATTGAGAATTCACGTGGAAATTCACGTCATGGGAGTGGCTTCTGCGACTCCAAATGCTTCCTGTAATCACTTCACTACTAGAGCAAGCTCCTGATTGGTTAACGTGTCATGTTTTTCCAGCAAAGTTCAGATTTTTCAACTCACGCGTTTCCTGTGGCAATGCTCAATTCGGGCCTTCGTGCAAACTAGACGTGCAAATGAGGCAAAATCGCGTCTACCGCACCGCGCTAAATGCCTCATTTGCGCTGTGAGACCTCCAGACACACATCAAAGCGTCTTTACAAAGGATACAAATTTTTTCAAAAATGCGTGCTGCGGCAGGCGGCAAAAACAGTGTGCATAACACTCACTGCCCATAGAAAATCATTCAAAAAATGCACCTGCAACTGCCATAAATGCGTTTGGTGTGATCAGCCCCTTACTCATCGCGCGGCTCGGCAAGCTTTAATTTGTGGCTCGCATGGCAGTAAATAATACAGTGATAGGATCATGTAGGCATGTGCTTTTTCTGCTCTGGACGCTAAGTTTGTTAGAAAACCAGACATTATATCAAGCATAATGCTTTTGTATTGCTTGTGCGGGACAGTAATGTTAGTAATGTCACTTCTGTGCAGCGTCACATAAAATTAAGAGAAAGGTGGCCCCCTAGTGGTTTGGGGGGCACTGCATAAGCACATTATAACTGTGCGTTCACACCAGACGTGGAAGAGGCGGCAAAAACGCGCTATTCCCCATTGTTGGACACTTTAACATTTTGAGTTTACTCGCTTCATTTGCACATAAGTCGCGGAAGTCTGCATCCGCTCACTTCATGTGATCACGTCACTGCTAGAGCAAGCTTCTGATTGGTTAAAGCGGCGTGAAAATCCGCCAAAGTTCAGATTTTCCAACTCGGATCAATGCTCAATTCGCACCGGTGCTTTCCGCGCCATCCGCACTTACTGCGCTTACCGTGCCACAGGATGTGTTTTAGCTAAACTACACTGAGCTAACGTTACTGTGTAAAAGGTGTACACATCATGTTTCAAATATCATTTATAATTCAGCTCTTGATTGGCGTGCTATTTTGGTTAAAGCCCCAATGAAACCAAACACATTATGAAAATAACCATACACAAAATTGCTATGGCCACATCATATACAGATTACACTGATTATTTTTCTTTCGGTGTATTTTTTGTTTAGCTTTCAGGATGCCATTACACAGTCGCCCGGCACCGGTACAGCTGCTTTGTGTGGATAACCAAACAAACCGTCGCGCTGCTTCTTATGAAGTGACAGGAAATAAGATTGAAGTGGCATCGTACAAAACCACAACCTCTTGTGTGCTCACCAACGGACCTGTGACGTTTATGGTACAAAAGACCGACAACGTTCTCACCTTTCAAGAAGGCTTGACCTACTTAGTCATGAACTATGGTACCTACACGAGGTTCGGGCTGGAGTGCATGTCAATAGAGCCCACCACTAAGATATATCGATCCGCTCCTCTTGAGGTATCAGAGGAAATACAGAGAAGGGCAAAACACATCCTAAATCCTCCCTCACCAGAAATGACCGGTGATGAAGCAGATTTATTTACTGGAAGCTCCTATGTGTCACTGAGGGGGCACATAGAAAATGTGAGTGAATTTAATTTTACCTATCTGATTTTTTATTTATTTTAATATTAAACGCAGGGTGCATGATTTATGAAAAACACTTTGGAAAAGGAAGCCGGGCCGAGTACCAAAACACACTTGTAGCCAATCAGCAGTAAGGGGCATGTCCACTAAATTACATCATTGCCTGGGTTGTGTATGTGTGGGGCGGGTCTATCAAAAGAAGGTCCAGTTTCTATTGGGGTAGGGGCGTGTTTGTTTAGGTGATTTCAAATGTCAACATTGGCTTTCAGAGATCATGCCCCCTGCCTTTAACATACAATAATTTTTTACTGTAAATAAATTCCAGTGACCTTTAATATTTGAATCTTTACTGTTGTCTTGCTATTGGTTTGCAGATGTTCAGTTACAGGATGATTCATCGCAATGATGGAGACGTTCCTATCCGTGATCTCATCCTGAGATGTGGAGAGAGGTTAATTGAGGTGTCCCTGTGGCAGGACGAGGCATTGGCTGAACTCCATATTGGGGCCGAGATTGTCGTCACTCACCTGAGGGCCACAATCAAGTCCAATGGAAAGGCCAAGTTTAATTCTTCACGGTTTTCATCAGTTGAGGTACAAAACACAATGCACTATAAATAGCTGTTAATATTTGTGTATCCTGTGATGTTTTTTATGTTAATGTGCTGTTACTTTATGGTTTTAACTATAAGATGGAATCTGCAAGGACACAAGTGATCTCTAATGGCCGATTCACACCGGCTGCATGGCGTATCTGTTGCGTGTCAGTTGCGTGGCAGCTGCGTCGCTTTTTCTGTGTCTGTACATACCAGAAGCGTGCCTGACGCGGCACTGCTGTTGCTATAGGTGACATATATTTTGCCTGGAAACGCTTCCAAGACGCTTGCGTGTGGCGTGAAAAATATGCGTCGGTCCTATTCCTAGCATGCACGCGTTTTCGCCTGAGACGTGCGTGTCATGCAGGCGGTGTGCACGGTCAAACCTGCTAACAAGGGAGCCTAGATAAAAACGGACACGCCACGCAGCCGAGACGCTCACGCCACACAGCCGGTGTGAATCAGCCCTAACTATGTTTTATCAGTTACATTACAACTTTCTTTGCAGTGCACTCCCAGTATAATAGAGCTACAGTAAGGGCTAAATCGCAATACGGACCATTAGCCAGCGATTTTTATCATACATCAACATCATCAGCATACAGTACTTCATTAATTTTAGTTTTTATAAGATTAATGTGTATATTGTTTGTGACGAATATCAAAGGCATACAGTAAACCCCAGCTGAGTTTAAAGTCGCCATGAAACGGAAGTATCAATTGCCTAATTTTCCCCGTGGTGACGTGTATCCGAGTAAAACCGGCCTCTCAAATGAAATAAGGCAGGGCTGGATTTGAATTTGTCCATCGAGATCTGATTGGATCATTTGAAGTTGGGTTGTTTTGCTAATTGCTAATCGCAGCGATATTCTCCAAGGACCCCATCCACCTGCCATACATTATGACCGGAAGTAAGAGAGATCGTTTTTAGGAGGGGAGGAAATTTGCATTTTTGATTAAAGACTATGAGGGCACATGAATTTTAAAAAATTAATGAAGCTCACAGATAAATCATTTGTAAAAAATACCACAATATTACAAAACAAATTTCAGTTTTTTATTTTACTTTCATTGCGACTTTAAAGGAATGACACCCTGACTGTAAGTTATGTTTTTGTTTTTTAATTAAAGGTTCCTGACCATCCCCATACCAGGGAGTGGTTCACCATCATTGGCTTTTTAGAGAATGAAGATGATCTTGTTCTTCTAGCAGAAAACTATGATGAGTACAGTATGTCTGCTGACCTCTTCCCAGGCACCAGTTCTGACTTCTTAGAAAAACTGCCACTAAACGTGGAAGTGGAGCAAGCCAATTATAGAGTTTACAGTATCCAGTATTCAGATGTTGTGGAGGAGTAAAATGATTAAATGTTTATCATTTTTGTTGTTTCTGGTTTAGAATCTGAATTTATTCCTAAATTTTTCTTGTTCATCAAATGCTCATTCAAGTTACTCATTCTTTAATGCTCACTGTGTATGCCCAGTAGTGATGTTAATGCAGGATGTGTGGGTTTTTACTGTAACATTAGGGTAAGTTTAGAAAGATGAAATGTTATATTGTTGTAGCTGTTCAGATTTTTTGCTGTGTACTCCTGTTATAACAGACATTTGAATGAGAAAAATGAGAAAAAAAGAATGATAAAAATAAAAGCAAAACAATGATCTTACATAATAGATTTGTGTTACTGTATTTTTATGCTACCAAATAGTCTTAAAGCTTAAACACATCTAAAATCTGAATTTTTTATTTGATGGGTCTTAGGAGTCAAAGTAAACAGGTAAATTTAATACTGCATGAAGTAATAATGTGCTATATGTGTTAGTAAACATTAGTAAATGAATTAACTAACATGAATGAACAATATAGTTTTTCAGCATGTATTAATTCTTGATAAAGTTAATATCAATACAGTTATTCATTAACTAATGTTAACAGTTTAAACGTTTAATTTAAAAAATATATTACTGAATGCCAAAAACATGAAGATTAAGTATTGTTTATTAAGATTAAAGTATTGTTTATTAATAGTTCATGCATAGCTAATGCATTAAAGGCGGGGTACATGATTTTTGAAAAACACTTTGGAAAAGGGAGTCGGGCCGAGTACCAAATCACACTTGTAGCCAATCAGCAGTAAGGTGCATGTCTACTAACCAACATCTTTGCCTGGGTTGCGTATAGGGCTGGGTATCAATTCAGATGTTCCAGATCGATTAGATTTCGATTCACAAGCTATCAAATCGATTCTATTTCGATTCTCGATTAAACTCAATGAATATAGATTTAATAAAAATACTATATTAATAAAAAAGAACAGTAAACAGCATTTTACAAGTGGGTAATTAATAAAAAGAAATTAAAAACCACAACACTAACGTCTGTATCTTGCTTGCGAAATCTAAAATGCTTCCATACCTCTGACTTTTTATGTGAAGGTGGCATCAACATCGATGAAACAGCCATTTTAAGCACTGAATGAATGAATGACAGGCTTGCCTCTCGCTCCTTGGTAACATTGTGCAAGGCAAAAAAGAGGATGAAGAGTGATCTAGTGAAGAAGACTAGTAATAAGATTAATGTTAATCTTAAGTTCAATAATTGTGGAAATAAATATGAAAAAAAATCTATTCTGCTCTTCGAGAATTGATTTTGAATCGACCACGTTTAAAAAAACGATTAATCGAAAAATCAATTTTTTTGCCCAGCCCTAGATGTGTATATATGTGTGGGGCGGTCTATCAAAAGAAGATCCAGATACTATTGGGGTAGGGGCGTGTTGGTGATTTCAAATGTAAACATTGGCTTTCAGAGATCATGCACCCCGCCTTTAACTAATTGTGAACAAATACCTTATTGTAAAGTGTTACAAATAATACTTAGAAATTACTCTTGTGTCTATTTTGAAGCATCCTCCGCATATTCTATTATTGTTATTTTAAATTATTGATTTAAATTGACTTTATTGATTAAAAAATTCTATTTAAAAAAACACCCACAAATACTAATTATTTTCTCGTGAAGATTGCCCTAAACATGCTAAATAATGCGGATGATTGTATATACTACAATAATTTTAAACTAGAACAGATTTACGGTTAGTATTACAGTATATAAAGGTAACCATGCTGATGAATATTAATGAAGAGGATGTTTCCCCCTATTTCCCTGCATCTGCCTTTAGACTTATTTAAGGGGGCGGGGTTTATTTTCAGTAGCCGACACACGCGCAGGTACGGTGATTTAAAAGTTAACAATGACTTCGACTCGCTCAGTGTCCGGTCTTTTTCGGCTGTCATGTCAACAACTTTAAATTAACCTGTAATGAAACATGCGGATTCACATTTACCTTGTGCAGATTTTTTATGGGGGCGTGTTTGTGCTCCTTTCATTGACTGGCGCTCCAGTTTGGGGAGGTGAGTAAAGAGATTGCCTGCAACATGAAATGTATGTATCCATATATTGTCTACATTACATACACTTCTTTAATGTCATTATCAAATATGCGCACATATACACAAGTCTTTTATATGCTCAATAAACTAATTTAGTTTATTTGAGACTAATACATCTTCCTAATATTTGAGAAGCAAATATTTTAATTTATTTATTTCAAATGAGATTTTTCAAATGGATATAGTCAGAATAAATCCAATGAATACCTCACTGTACAGAAATAATTACTTATGCACTTGTGTCTGATATTGGATTAGATATAATCCTATCTGTCCAAGTTAATTCTGTTAATCTGACATAAAACTGCAACGAAATGCAATGTCTCAATGTTGATTGAAACCTATGAGAAGTTAAACAAGACTTAAAACACTTTTTTTATTGTAGAAACCATATTTATGTAACAAGCACATCTTGTCAAGATGTAAGTTTCCAACTACTGTGTCAGTTTAAGTATATATTATAAGTAGTCAACATAACTGATGTTTCCTTATCACAGTGTCTTAAAAAAAGTATAGGATGATGTCATTAATCTGACTATTTAATAGAAGTGGTTAGGCATATTGCTTGCTGTGACATGGGATGTGTTGTTTGTAAAGCTAATTAAAGTGGGACTGGTCTCTTATCATCATATAATTCCCTTAATTATATTCCCAGCATGGAAAGCTTGATGAAAAGCATGCTCATTACCTTCACTGTGCTAATCATTATTGAGTACTTTTGACACAGTGCTCTACAAATGAAGCTGTCCTGCTTTAAAAGGCACTTGACTCATTAAAATGCATTAATTGAATTTTGACAAAGCATTAGAGGTCTGCAGACACAACAGCACTTAGTCTAAACTGCTTCAGGCGTCGAACAGCTGCTGTCACTGAGCTGCGTGACTGCTAAACCTCTTAATATATTGGGGACAACACCGTACTTTTTACTTGGTCTTTTTTACTTTTTGTTTTTACTTTAAACCATATTTTTCTGCATAATGTACAAAAATTTATTGAAACTCGACTAATGCAATTACAAATTTACAGCTTCATTCTATGGAGATGGATTTGTGCATTTGAAAACAGTGGAATCGTCTAGTCAAACGTCTTTCCATGTGCGGTTTCGGACATCTGGGTCCAATGGCCTGCTTTTCCTGGCGGCTGGGGCGAAAGACTTCCTCTGGGTGGGGCTGCACTCAGGCAGAATACAGGTGATTCATGAACTCTTATATGATGTCACTCTGGAAAAATTATGTATTATGGAAACATACATAATACATAAAAATGCCATCTGCTCTTAAATCTTTATAAAAAGGGATAGAGTTAACCCTAAAGTCAAAATTCCATCATAATTTTCTCATCCTCCTGTTGTTCTAAACCAATGAACACAAAAGAAGATATTTTGATAAATGATGGTTAGCACACAGCTGATTGTAAACATTGAATTCCATAGTAAGAAAACAAATGGAGTTCAATGGGTACCATAAACTGTGTACTTACCATAATTTATCAAAATATCTTCTTATGTGTCCATCAAAAAAAAAAACATATAGGTTTAGAACAACATAGGGTGAGTAAATGATGGCAGAATTTTCATTTTTGGGTGAACTAAACAATATCTTTTGAAAAGGACAGAATAACAAGGTCAAGGTTTCAAAATGTGAAACATATTAAAGGAGTAGTCCACTTTAAAGATGGGGTCCATTGACTTTTTATAGTAGGAAAAAAATACTATGGTAAGTCAATGGGCCCCATCTATAAAGTGGACTACTCCTTTAAGAATTCCACTGAGACCAAAGCAAATATCATGCCATACAATTACCACCACTATTATAGATAGGTAGGTATACAGAGATGGATGGATGATCATTTTCTGCTTCTTTTTTAAATAGTTGTATTTTTTATTATTTTAATAATTTGATACTCATTGCATGGATCACAAGATGTGAAAGGTCATAACAATATAATATTTTCTGTAAAACGTGTGTTAAACAGCTAAAACTTATAATTACCTTTTGTCTGAATTACTCAATTACTCAATTGTGTCAATTCTGTTACTGTCAAGTAACAACTTGAAGTCAAGTCAGACAACAGGAAATCATGATTTTCAGCTTTATAAGACAATCTTTACAGAAAATATTATATTGTTATGACCTTGAAATCCATGACAATGAGTACCAAATTATGAAAATAACTATTTGAAATAAATAGAAAAAAATGGCTTTGGGCACCAAATGTACCTGCATAATCACCCAGATTGATAGAATACTAATTTTATAATTTAAAAAAAATTAGTATCTGATTAGTATCCATATAGAGCTTAGACCCATTGGAGTTGTAGTAAAACACAGATAAGTTGACGATGCCCACAGGCAAAAACAAAGGCAAGTGATTTCTTGTTGCAGAAAAAAATCTGATAATATTCTGTGCCTTAACTTGCATCAATGTGTTCCTCATTCGTGCTCAAGAATATTGACTTTGTGATTCCACCTTACAGTTTTTTAATAATGGAAAAAGAATTTTGTTAGGGAATACCAAGTAGTTACCATATATACACTTTAGTGCCAGATTTACTAATAGATTTAAACCTACTTGATTTACTAAAGACACACAGTGAAAATAAGCACTGAAAATACAGACTTTTTAGCATATGCATTTGTAGAGTTTTTGGGAGGAGAGTATTTAAATGAAATACTCACAATGTGATTTACTAAGATTTGCGCTCGTCAATTCACTGGTTTTCCCCTATTATTTAATGCCTATATAATGCATGCGTAATCCTAGAATGCATGAACCAAAAAAACAAGACAAACAAACGCATAAAGGGGTTCAAAATGACCTGCATTGTATTTCGATTTCTTCAAAAGTCCATTTAACTAAGCCTGTAACCAAGCAAAATAAAAATGATATCAATGAGAGTCAGTTTTTGATGAATAAATACATTTTAACTCTTTCACCGCCAGTGTTTTTAAAAAAAGTTGCCAGCCAGCGCCAGCGTTTTTCATGATTTTTACCAAAGTTTAATGCCTTCCAGAAAATGTTCTTCTTTAAATATATAAACATACAATATACCAAATGAAAGAACAGACCCTCTGCTTTCAAAAAAAAAAAAAAAAAATGTTCCATCCTACCTTCAGTGGTTCTTTTGTAATCAGCTTTTGAATATGGGTAGGTTTCTGCAAAAACACCACATTTTGAGCAAAAAGCAGAGATAATTCCATTTTTGTGACAGACTTTTCATAGAGATCCCATTCAGAGCGATCTTTAAAACAGACATGAACATGCAGCCGCTTGCCATAGGGCAATACTTCCGGGTTTAAAAAGTTGTGGAAGGGCTATTGCGGAAAGACGGAAAATCTCGTCATTGGCGGGGAAGCGTTTCCTCTTAATTGACGAGATATCTCGTCAATGGCGGTGAAAGAGTTAAATAAATAGAAATTAAGTGCTTTCATTAATAAAATAAAAAAGATCATGGCCTGTCAATTTGACCCCCTTAATGCAAGCTAATTTGCCCTGCTCTGGTAAATTGCGTTGCAGTGGCAGCCGGTGACTTCTTTTATCGAGGACGCATGATGCACAGTTCATCACAACATGTATGTAGCCCATCATGTGTCTGGTTTGTAATTTTGAAATATGTGTTCGACGCATCGAGTGAACGTATGTGCATTACATGTCTTGTTAAAATTAGTGCCTGCTGCAGACGTGTCTAAAGGGTTTATGATAAAAGAGCGTTTGCCAGATACTTGCATAATCTCATGCGTAATCAGAGTTTAGTGTTAAGGTAGTGTCTTGCGTGTATTTTGTGAACGTTAGCGTCTCTTTTATCATAAACGGTTTTGATGCGTGTGCAGCAGGCACTTATTTTGACAAAAGATGTGATGCACATGGTTCGCATGACGCAACAAACACATATTTTGAAAACACAAGAAACACCCATGACACTCCTAACATATTTTGAATTTACACCCCTCGCTACTGTTGCGTTGGTCATTATGTAAATTAAATTTTTGCACCTGTGTTTTTTAACGTGCACCTTCTCAGTAAATCACCCACAGAAATGTTTGATCTTTATTGAAATTGCGTTTTCTCACACTTATTTGCCGAGTAAATCAAGCCCTATATATTCAGTGATAAGAAAACTTCACATGTGATATAATTTTGTTCCTGTTTTAAGATCTATGTTTCTCTGTCAGGTGCGGATTGAGCTTGGATCTGGGGAGCGCACCATTCGTTCTGACAGGGCCATTGTTTTAAATGACCTGACCTGGCATACAGTAGAACTTCAACATGATCATGACAACATCACGCTGACCGTGGATAAAAACTCCCTCACCACTGTTAGGATGCCGGGGCCTGACTTTGATCTGAGTGTCCAGGATGGACTTTTCGTTGGTGGTGGTGTCCATGATCTGGAAAGATTGTACGTCTCTGCAGATCACACAATTGGCTTTCGAGGTTGTGTGGATGAGGTTCTGTTTAATGAACATAACCTCCTGTCTTCTCTTAGGCCTTACTCAGGTTACAAAATGATTCATGAAGTGTCACTTGGTTGCAGCCCACAGTTTTCAGCCACCGTCAACGATTCAATGAGTTTTTTCAGTTCCAAAGCATACATGACTCTGCCTACTTGGGAAGTACACCAGGAGGGTGTGTTTGAATGTGAACTGCATACGTTTTATTCAGATGGCATCCTTTTGTACAGCTCAGCAGGCCAAGGTAACCACATTGCACTGGAAATTCAAAAAGGGCAACTCGTTGCTGTTCTTGAAGTAGGTGGAAGTAAGACAGTATTGCGTTCCTTGATGGTCATCAGTAATGGAGGATGGCATATTTTGAGGCTCTATTTGTCACCTACAAATCTTCAGTTTAGTGTAGGCATGGAGATGCACAATTCTAGCTTTGGGGTAAACAGCAGTGCCTTGCATCTTACTGGGCCACTTTACCTGGGCGGGCTGGATTTCGACACATACACTAAAGTTCGTAAGAATGGATTGCTCTCTACAGTTGCTAAGCGAATTGGAGGAGGGTCATTTAAAGGCTGTCTTAGAAACATCCGTGTAAATTATCAAAGGACGGGCCTTCCGAGAGCATTGGTCACAAAGGATGTCTCTGTTGGTTGTGAGCCAGAAAAGCCACATGGACCAAATAACACAAGTCAAACTTCACACGAGTCAAATTTTACACATGCCTTACCTGAGCTGGACAAGCATAATTTTCTTTTGCTTAAGAATTTAGAGGTTCTCGAAGGTGGACGAGCACCACTTGAGTCGAAACACATTAAGATCGACTTCCAGAACCTCGGGATTCGAGAGTCCCAGATTACATTCCGTATTGAAGAGCAGCCCGTACATGGGCAACTCAGACTAGACGTCGACCCTGATTTGGGGGAAAACACATTCGGTATGCTTGACCTTTGGCATGGCAGGGTCATGTATGTCCATGGAGGATCCGAGGACCTACTTGACTTTTTCATGTTTTCCATCTTCACCAGCAGCAAAAAAGAAGTGCCCAGTTACCTCAAAGGCAACCGTCTGCATAGATTCAACATCAGCATCACGCCCATCAACGATGCTCCAGAAATAAGTCTCCCAGAGGGCAGTCTCTTCATTCTTGTGGAGCACTCAAAACGGCGTTTGAGCACAGACATCATTAGAGTCACTGACCCGGACAGTAACTCCACTGACCTGATATTCTCAGTCCTTGGTAACCTAAATGCTCACTCTGGATTTCTAGAGATTGAGGATCACCCAGGCAGGGCAGTGACCTCGTTTGCCCTACATGATCTTGAGCAGGGAAAAGTGAGTTATGTCCACAAAGGTTTCAAGAACTCCAGAATGGCAATGAGGGTGAGTGATGGAGACAAGGTGAGCAACACCGTGGTATTCAGGATCATGGCAATTTCCCTAGAACACAAGGTCGCCAACAACACCGGAGTGGAGGTAACCCAAGGTGCAGCCACCTATATTACTAACAAACATCTAGCTGTGCAAGTAAATGTTGCTAAGCAATCGGTGGACATTCGCTATGATGTCACAGTGCCCCCAATATATGGAGAGCTACAACGGCTACATTCTAGTGGGCAATGGAAACAAACAACAACATTTACACAGAAGCTTCTTGAAAAGGAGCGTCTTCGATATCTCAGCGCCTTTCACGGGACCCAACAAAGTAACGTCACTGACTGTTTCAAATGTAAAGTCACCGTAGGCTCACTTGTTACAGACGAGATACTGTTTTTGATCAGAGTACGTTGGATTCGTTACAAGATCACCAAAAATAAAATCGAAATAGACGGTGATCGCAAAGCAACACTGACACCTGAAGAATTCCATATTGCCGCTAAAGGTGTAAGAATTTCGGAAAATGACCTTCACATTCGTTTGTTGACATTGCCAAGGAGAGGACATCTGTTTCTCAATAATACGATTTTAAAAAAGAACTCCACATTCAGCCAGAAGGACATTACCGATCACAAATTGCGATATGAGGTTGTGGAAAAGCCACATGATGATACAAGAGACATATTTCACTTTCAAGTGTTCTCAAAATTCGCCATGTCAGGAATTCATGAGTTCAGGATCAGCATCAAAGCAAGTACCCATGACATTGAATTACATAATCACGGACTTTCTCTCTTGGAAGGGGAGAGCAGGTTGATAACTAAAGCAATGCTTTTCGCAGAGACACCCAGCATCAGCGAAGTACTCTACAAGATTACCAGCACCCCTAAACATGGGATGCTAAAGAAAATACAGCTCTCCAATTCCTCCGCCAGCAGCCATATAATATTGTTCACCAATCAGGACATTTTGGAGGAACGCATCATGTATGTCCACGATGACAGTGAAACCACACACGATACATTTACGTTCCTAGCCTCCGTTAACTCTCCAAAAGTTAAGACCACTGGCACGGAGGGCACCTTTAATATTTCCATCCATTTGGTAAATGATGAGAAACCTGTCCGTGTTATAGATAAAGTTTTTCATGTTGTACGTGACAGTCAGCGGTTACTTACGCTGGATGATCTGTGCTACCACGATCCTGACACAGATTTTGATGACAAAGATTTGCTTTATACCAGACGAAAGATACCCATGGGTGAGCTGGTCTTGGTAAATGACACCACACACAAACTTTATCAATTCCATCAGAGGGACTTAGAAGAGAGAAGGGTGCTTTTTGTTCACAAAGGGGTGAGTCATGGTCGTTTTGTCCTCTTCGTATCAGACCGGAAACACTATACATCGACATTGTTTGAGGTGTCTGCCCAGGACCCGTATGTAAAGGTGGCCAACAACACTGGTCTGTTGGTCCAAAAAGGCCAAACGGCCATTTTAACATCTGCTAATTTAAGTGTAATCACTAACATGGATGTTAGGAATGATGAAGAAGTTATCTTTGAGGTGTTTCTACCACCAAGCCATGGGACTCTTTACTGCAACGGTATCAAAACAAACACTTTTACACAACGTGACCTGAAGATGGACCATGTGATATATCAACACGACGACAGTGAAATCCTGGTTGACTCTTTTAACTTCAGCAGTAAGGTCAAAGCTGTCCATCTGGATGTGAGCGTGGCTGTTAAGGTGTATCTTGAGAGCCATCAACAGTCCCCAAAAGTCATCAACAATAACCCGATCCTGGTGGAAGAGGGTAAACCTGTCAAAATCAATGAGAAGGACCTCAAGGTTAGTTCTGATTTTGCCTCTCTATCACCATCTCTGTTTGAAACTTTAAACTAAAGGTTACTTATCTGTACCTTTGATGAAAAAAAACAACAACAAAATTCTGAGAAATCCGGTTAAATTATAAAAATTATAGATTGTTATAAATCATCATCATTCATTTTTAACAAAGAATATGTATCCAGCTTTAAAGGGACACTCCCCAGCTCCCCTTGAATTAAAAAATTAGATTTTTACCGTTTTGAAATCCATTCAGCTGATCTCCAGGGTCAGGTGGTACCATTCTGGTACCTTATCTATGATATTACGCACTGCCCGAAAATAGTCCCCCTTGGTAACTTTCAATAGCAGGGGACTATTTTCGGCAGTGCGTAATATCATTGCGCCTCCTGCAGTCATATTACGGCAGAAAAGTCCCTGATTATTACGCCAGAATTAAAGTATAGTTCATTAGCGATATCTGCCTAGAAAATCGCAACTTTTAATTTTCCGTCGGCCTTAGTACACGATGTAACTACAGAAGAGTCAGGTTTTAAATAGGAAAAAAATCAAAACTTAAATAACTCTTTGGTTATTTTTTTGCGCGATGCTAATGGTCTAATCAGATTCAATGGATTATGCTAAGCTATGCTAAAAGTGGTACCGCCAGACCCGGAGATCAGCTGAATGGATTCCAAAACTGTAAAAATCAAATGTTTAACTCTAGGGGAGCTGGAAAATTAGCATATTTTCAAAAAAAGTGGAGTGTCCCTTCAAAATAACAACATGATATGAGCTATGAGGCCTACGTAGTTTCATTCTATAACTTGTTTTTTCTTTCTTGGTATATCTGATCTTTTTCAAACTTGTATGGTCTGTTTTAGGTCATTCATAAGGATAACACACCCCATGAGCTTGTGTATACTGTTAAGGTGCCACCTGCTCATGGTTTTCTGCGGTTATCTATGCTAGAAGAAGCCCACTACCATGGTAGTGAGGAAAAGCCCGTCCAAAGCTTCTCACAAGATGACATCAATAAAGGGCACGTTCAGTATGTCCAAACAAAACACGGATACGTCAATGACTCTTTTTCGCTTGATATAACCAACGGAATTCTTGTGGTCCACAATCTCATATTCATCGTGGATATTATTCCCAAGCACATCCCACTACAGGTGTCCAATATGACCCTGAAAGAGGGCTCCTCTAAAGCACTCACTCAGAACGTCATCAAAGTCAGTAGCCAACACTTTCATGGACTCCAGCTTGTTTATCTGGTCACTGAAGGCCCTCATCATGGTCAGATTGAGCACTCCAGGATTCCTGGGGTTCCCATCCCATCTTTCACTAGAGTTCAGGTAAGTTTCTTCATTTCTTCTCTTAGTCTTCCGCACTGCATCACAGTTGCATGAAAATGATTAATTATGCTTAAAGCTCCCGTTCTTTGTTTGTTTTTAAAGCTTTGATTGTGTTTACAGTAGAGGTCTTCTCGGGTCCAAAGAAATGTACCCGACCCGAAATGACCTGAATCACTTCATACCCGAACCCGACGTGCATAAATAAAAAAAATTTAAGAAAGACCCGACCCGAGACAAACCCGAGAAAATTAGACCCGAGTCCGACCCGAACTAGTGAAATTTTTTTTTGAACCCGACTGGAACCGAATGTAAACGGCACGGACGTGTGGGCATTCTGCAGACCCATGCGCAGCAGTCAGACAGAAAGAAACTCCGGTGGCCTTGCAACCATTGGCGAGCTGCTTCATTCGTTTTACTTTGTTATCTGACGACGACACCCACGTAACCGCTAAAATGTACATTTATAATTGACAGATTTTTTTGTCTCAACGAAAATGAACCTTCCGACAACCACACAATGTCGCAAGCGCTCTTGGCAAACAGATGAGAGGTTTGAAAAGGACATTGACGCACACAGGCGAGAGAGTTCGGGTCTTCTCGGGTCCGTTCAGAAAAAACACATTAATTTTTAAATTACCCGGCCGAGACCCGATGCCGCTATTATTGTACCCGACCCGTGTCCGAGGCACATGTGAAACTTTTAGACCCGAACCCGATCGGGTCTCGGGTCGGACCTCGGGTTTTCGGATCTAAGTGGACCCGTGAAGACCTCTAGTTTACAGTGCGCAATATAACATGTGTTCCTGTTTCACATGTAAAAAAAAGTGGCATTTTTCACACAATTTATTCTTATCTCTATAGAGCTGTTTTCACTGTCCTAAAAAGGGCTTATGTCTTCCTTGTTCTATGAAGAGTCCCACCTTCAGAAATACGTATCGAGTTCTGATTGTGTAGTTTGTTTAGTGTGTTGTGATTTCGATAGCAGCTTAGCTTGCCATTAGCTTAGCTGGCGACTGATGTACTCCTGCGGGCGGAGTTTTACTGACGTCATTAAAGCAGGAAGTAGAGGGCTGTAGTCCAAACCGAGCATTTACTGTAGGCTTTAAAAGGCGAATTCTGTTAAAGAAAATATATCGCCTGGCAGTGAACTTTGAGCTTTATCATTTTTCAGGTGTTATTTATGCTATTACAGCAACATTGCACACTAATTAGGGTTTAAAAATGGGATCAGAAAGAACGTAACCTTTAATTATTAACGTTTTTAGAACAAATTACATGTGAATTCATATTTTATTTGTCTAATCTTAATATTTTAAAAACATATTTAAAACATATTGAATTAAACTCTAGCTAATCTCAAAGTATTTACATACCTTTGTTTGACAGTAGGTGACACCCCAAGCACAAACGCGAAATTCCGCCTATGACTTGGGTGTCCAATCCTGCTCCTGGAGGGCCGGTGTCTCTGCAGAGTTTTGCTCCAACCCCAATCGAACACACCTAATCCAACACACCTGGGGCCTTATGTATAAAGCGTGCGTACGCACAAAATGGGGCTGGAAACGTGCGTACGCCAGTTCCCACGCAAAGGTTGTGATTTATAAAAAAAACAAACTTGATGGGAGAATGGGCTTGCAGGGTGGGATATTAAAATGATTCATGTATGCACACTTGCAGGTGATCTGTGATTTATAAAGGGAACATTGCTTTGTTTTAGAAGTCTTCATAATTTTTGGTTTATGCCATTTTTGGCTTTTGTGCGTACGTAGACTTTTAGTAAGGATCCTACGCACATTTTTATACATGAGGCCCCTGATCCAGCCAATCAAACGCAACACGCACAATATTGCAGCAATAATATTAATTCCCATCACTAAAACATCACTATAATAGTAAAACAGTCACAGGGACATTTAATTAGCAAAATATACACTTTAATTAAACTACATTTTTAAATGTTTATTTCAAAATACCCAGACGTCACCGGTGCGCTTTGAATCTAGCCAAGGCTGTGAAGGATACATCTATTTCAAGGGTGAGCAAAAGCTACCACAATGGATAAAACAATCTTTATTTTATTTTACTTGTTGATATGTTTTAGTATTGTTTAAAATGTTAACATACTTAAACCAAGCCAAGCTAATATAAAAAGATGTAATCAATAAATATTACAATTAAGACCATTATTAGAATGTGCTTTGGCGGGCACCGGGTGCCCACGGGCACCACGTTGGAGACCCCTGATCTATATGGATCCTTGGTTTCAGGGGAAAAAGCCACATTTGGATGCTTGTATGTGAAGAAGCCTTTGAATTGGGACAGGGAGTCTTTTGCCTTCAAATACGGCCTTGGAAGCCTGCAGCCCCTCAATTGGGATGCACCTTGTGTGTGTGCCTTTATGATTGTTATTGTTTAACTTTTTTTGCTTTATTTACTTTTGTTTAATAAGCTACAACAAGAAAGTTATGCTACAGACTCATGCATCAATTTTTTACCCCTATCTGGACAGCAGCTTTTTATATATGCCTCTACAATACATACTGATGATAATAAAAAAGTAGTTTGTAATGCACTGTAAGTTGCTTAAGATAAAAGCATCTGCCAATGCATCAATGTAAATGTAAATAGGAGGGGCCATGCAATAATTTTTTTTGGGGGGGGGATTTCCTTATGTGTAATTATAATATATTGAAGTTTTTTGTCCAAAAAACATAGAAGATGATGTCATTTAGGACCTTTTCGACCCTGTTTTTAAAAAAGTCATATTTGAGTGTTTAAGAACCTTCAGGTGTAATCGTCAACTTGTATTATTGGCTAACGTCTTTTAAAACATATGCAAGTAAACAAAGTTAAATACTATAATTATGATTTCTATTATTTATTATATATTATTTATGTTTGAAAACAAAAATGTTACTTACAGTTTGCGGGATTCATGTTCAAACTGTGAGCATGGTGCGATCTAAGCAAAAAAAATTCTTTAGAAAAGCCATATCGTATTGTGCATTGACAATTTCATCTCATGTACAAAACCTTGTGATTCAGTCTATTATGTATATATTGCAAGCTGGCTCACCAACACCATAGAAAATTGTGCTGCCTTATACAGATCATTATTATAACTAAATAAACAAAATGTATACCATGTGTCACACAGCAGCGTTTTATACATTTTTCTCCACAGGCTGAACAAGGCTTCATATTTTATGTCCATGATGGAAGTGAGACGATGGCTGATAATTTTACATTGGTGGCCAATGATACGGATCTTCGAAAGAATAGTTTGCCCTATATGATCTATGTCAATATAACCCCTATAAATGATGAAGCTCCAGTCGTAACCGTCAACAGAATCCTAAAGGTGAGGATCATCATTCAACTAACAGTGCACTAACCTCTGCCGTGTATATAAAGCGTTTTTAAACATGAAAGTGTGATAGCAAACTGTTTAACATAATAAATCACATTTTTGGAATAAAGTTATGTACATTTTCCAAATTCACATACAAAATGGCTGGGTTATTTTTGACCCATAATGGGTAAATATTGGACAGAACAATGCTGGTTTATTTTAACCCAACTGTTGAGTATAATATATCCCATGGTTGCATAACAACAACCCAACATTGGGACATTTTTAACCCAGCAGTGTGTTCCGTTCAATATTTACCCATTATGGGTCAAAAATAATCCAGACAATTTTAGAGTGTATTTTTGTTTCCACCTGTTATCCATTTCATTTTTTTATGTGTGCATGACCATTATAAATGGTGTATTTAACTATTATTAGTCATTTTGTTTTAAACTTTAAGGTGATTTATTATACACTGTCACACTGTGTGTATGTGTTTTACACTTAAAATCCCCACTTTCACCAGCAGGAGGCTCAATGACCACCAAAATGTGAAACAACAGATAGTACTGTATATAATGTGATACATATGTTATCATTAGTTATCAATGCTGTACTCTAGTTCACTTACTTTTACTAGGTGTGGGAAGGCTCTGTGACAGAGATAACCATTGAAGACCTCAGTGCTGAGGATCCAGATTCTCCTCCAGAAAGCCTGGAATTCATCATCACTCCACCGAGTAACGGGCACCTGGCCTTGAAGAGCGTCCCCTCCCGACCAGTTTTGAACTTTACACAGGAGCACATCAACCATGGCCAGCTGGTGTTTGTGCATGGTGGTTAGTTTACATAAAAAGGCACTTTCAACACATATAGTCACAAGACTTGATGCACATGATGATTTGATCTTATGAAATACCAAGCTTGTAGGATTGATGTTTCGACAGGTGCCATGTCAGGAGGGTTTCACTTTCAAGTCAATGATGGGGTAAACTTTGCTCCGAGACAGATCTTCAGTGTCACAGCTCAATCTCTGGTCATCAGCTTGGAAAGAAATCAAGAACTGAAAGTGTTCCCAGGTTCAGTTGGGGTTTTTTTATAGGAAAAGGTTGAGGAACGCATGTATAATATACTGTATGTTATCTTATCAAAATGCTGTTTAAAAGTAGATAGTGTGCTGCAAAGACGAAGCACTGGTTTCTATATTTGCTCATAGCCGAGTAAATGTGTATCTTAAACTAGAATAATTTATTAAATCAAGGCCTGTCAAAAGATTAATCAGGATTAATCGCGTGCAAAATAAGAGTTTGTTTTTGCAATATGTGTGTGCAGTGTGCACTGTGTGTAATTATTTTGTATATATAAATACACATATACATGTATACATTTAAGAAAAAAATGTATGTATGTAAATATTTTTTATATATATATAATATAAAATATATCAACATCTATATATGTGTGTGTGTGTGTGTGTGTGTAGAAGTTTTTTCAATACATACATACATACATATGTGTGTATTTATATACAAAATAATTACACATAGTGCACAAACATATATATTGCAAAAACAAACTTTTATTTTGTATGTGATTAATCTTTTGACAGCCCTAATTAAATGATTAAAAAGCGGATATGTAATTTTGTATGTATTTTCCAGGTTCATCTAAGTTCATTTCTGAAGATGAGCTGTTGACAATTACAAATGATGATATAAGAAATCGCACCATCACCTACACCGTGATGTCCCCTCCACGATTCGGCAGACTGATGGAGAAACAAACTAAAAATGTTACACAAGAAATCTCTTCCTTCACCCAAGACATGGTATTTATAAAACACGTCTTTTGAAATTTGTTTGCTGATATTAAAGGATTAGTCAATTTTCTAAAAACAAAAATGCAGATAATTTACTTACCACCATGTCATCCAAAATGTTGATGTATTTCTTTCTTCAGTCAAGATTTTTTTTTTAAACATTCCAGGATTTTCTCATTTTAATAGACTTTAATGGACCCCAACACTTAACAGTTTTAATGCAGTTTTAAATTTGCAGTTTCAACAGAGTTTCAAAGGACTCTAAACGATCCCAAAGAGGCATAAGGGTCTTATCTAGCGAAACGATTGTCATTTGAACTTTTAAACCAGTGCGACCACAAGTAATTGCATAATGACGTAGAAAGGTCAGGTGTTATATATATGAAACGCACATTTGCGGACCATTTTAAACAATAAACTGACACAAAGTCATTATTTAGTATCATTCGACATACACCTCTTTCACCACACTTGTAAACACTGGGGTGTAGTTTCGCATACATCATCCGTGACCTCTTGACGTGATGACGTATTGCGTGAGGTCGCACTGGCACATCACAGGACCGGGGATAGATGAGAAGTTGTGGTTTAAAAGTGCATATTTTTTATTAAATGACAATCATTTCACTAGATAAGACCCTTATGCCTCTTTTGGGATCGTTTAGAGTCCTTTGTCACTCTGTTGAAAAAAACTGTTAGGTGTTGAGTTAAGTGTTAAGTGTTGGGGTCCATTAAAGTCCATTAAAATGAGAAAAATCCTGGAATGTTTCCCTCAAAAAACATAATTTCTTCTTGACTGAACAAAGAAAGACATCAACATTTTGGATGACATGGTGGTGGCTAAATTATCTGGATTTTTGTTTAAGAAACTTGACTAATCCTTTAAAATATTTACTTCTGTTGGCACTAATATTTTTATTTTGGACAGTATCAGAAGTATAGCAAATGAAAACCAAAATAGCTTTGAGCTAATTTTTTATAAGATGTGGCATTAAATACAGTTGCATTTATGTAATTGTCTTATCTAAGGTGAAAGAAGGAGCTGTGTTGTATGTACAGACTGAACCCGTTACATGGGCAGCGACAGATTCTTTCACCTTCACTGCTTCCTGCCCGCCAACATCCCTGCAAGCTCACACCTTTAATATCCACATCTCTTACGAAAATACCGACACGGAGCACAGAAGTGCACTTCATGCAAACACCGGTAATACCTCTTGACCTTACCTTTTCTACAAAAAGGATTACATTAATATTTACAAAGAAAAATATTTATATACATTTACAACTTTTTAAATTTGTTTTTATTATCCAGGTGCTGTTGTTGCTGAAGGTAGTAGCGTTTTAATAAATAAATCAATGCTGGATGCATCCAATCTTTTGGGAAAGGTAGACAAAGCAGAACAGCATTTCTATGAGATCTGGTACGAAATCAGCACTCCGCCGCACCACGGTACGATTGTTGTAGGCGAGAAGAACCACACACACGAAAGACAAAAGTTTTCTCAATTCAACCTTCACAAGCATGGAGTCATATACGTACATGACGACTCTGAGACCACTCACGATAACTTTACATTCGATGTGTGGCTAAACCCCAGAGACAAACCTGCTCGACGACCCCAGAATGCAGACCACGTGGTATCTGAATTGTTTAATATTACTGTGACCCCTGTTAATGATGAGCCTCCTGTGTTCAGGACAGGAACCCCCAAACTCAGAGTGGTCAAAGGGGAGACTGTGACCTTAGACCCTGAGTACCTTAATGTGGAGGACAAGGACAGTCCACCTGAAGAGATTCATTATACTGTAATCAGTAAGCCTAAAAATGGCTTTCTTGCTTTTGTAGACCAGCTGAATAAGTCTGCTGCATCATTCACCCAGGCTGACATAAATCATAAGAGGGTGCATTTTGTACAAAAAGGAGAACCTTCCTCAAGTGTAATCTACTTCAGTATCACTGATGGTTTTCACAGACCACTATATAAGCTCTTCAGTGTAGAGGTAGAGAATATCACCATCCATGTGGTCAACAATACCGGATTGACTCTGTTGCAAGGTCAAACGACAGTGACTCTGACACTCGAGCACCTGGCTGCAGTAACCAATGAGAGAGACGCACCTATAAAGTATTCAGTTACAGCCCCGCCAAGTCACGGGACTCTCATGGTTATGGAGAAGCCGGTTACACACTTTGACCAGGAGGACCTAGGCACCGGCAGGGTGTTGTATCACATGAATGACCTGTCATCCTTTCAGGACAGCTTTGAGTTCACCGTCTTTACATTGAAGAGTAACCTGACTAACCAGGTGGTAAACATCACTGTCCGGCCACTTATCCACCTTGGAGAGCATGTCAGGATTCCAGATGGCATTCCAGTGAAGCTTAGAAAGGATGTCCTGGATGCCACCGAATTGGCCTCCCTTAGTGCCAGTGACCCTGTATTTGAAATCCTCAAGCCTCCGAAACATGGCAAGCTTATCACGTTTGGCCTTGAAGGAGCCTCTCATTCAGTGGAATCCTTTTCATTCAGAGATGTAGAACAAGGACGAGTGGCCATTGAGGAAAACATCCACTTCAATGACATTTATGACAATGCAACATCAGCCAGGTACAACGTCACTGCAGTCCATCCACGTAATGACTCATTTGTTTTCCTTTTAAAGGCAGCCAATGTTCAGCCTGCCTTGGGGGAATTTGTGTACTTAGTATTACCCTATGATCCCATTCAAGGGAAGCATATACTTTCAGGGCCGACAAGGTTGCCGACATTAAACAAAACAACAAATGGTATGTCACCCATGTATCCCCCATCTCATATAGATCCAACAACTAGACCGCACAAAACTGCTGCCAAGCTGAAACCTCGACACCGCTGGGGAAATCACACACGAAGCAGATCCACAATTCCACACGTGCCACGTACAACAATGGGCAAATTTGACCTCTTCCCAAAAAATACTCTAGTAAGAATGGAGTCTTTACCAAGACCTGCATCTGATCCACTGCTCATCATCCTTCCACTTCTGGCCTGCCTCTTGCTGATTGTCATCCTTGTGGTTCTTATTCTTGTCTTTCGGCATCGCAAGGAAAAGCGGGCCCATCCAGCAATGATCCAGGATCTGACGGAGAACCCTGGTGAAGATATTTTAGCCAGAAGCCCGTATCTGGGTCAGCCAGAGAGAAGTCTCACTGTCCCTTCAGTAATAGTAACTCCACTCACTCCGAGTTGCCCCGGCAGCCCTCTTTTAGACACCGTACATGATGCAACTTTGGTGCCAGGGATTGAACGAGCTGTGTCGCCGTTTCTCCTTTGTACGTGGAGTACACCTAACCCTGATTCTTCCCAGCAATGCTCCTCAACAACACCACCTCTTAAACACAACCAGTATTGGGTTTAACACAATTCCTTTTGCTGGTACTGGAACCAACAGGAGGAAAGTAAGCTTCTACGTTTCATTCCAAACACCAGGATGCTGACGGTCTCTTTAGGTAGTATCAAAAGAAAAGTTCTTCAGCAGTAAAAGATGTTTCCTCATTTGTGAGTGGAATAAATATAAGTTTGCGCATTCATTTTTTTAATGTTAGTCCAGTTGTTTCCCGTTGTCCTGCCATACTTCAGAACTTTTTGAATGTACATTTTTGTTTCTTACATAGAAAAGATCAACTCATTTAATAACACAAGGTCAGTATGTCTTGCAGTTACATTAGTTTGACTAGTATACTACAGATGGAACAGGTGAACACGGTAAATAGACTTCACTGAACAGTGTGTCAGCATCAAATCAGACCTTTTACCAGATTGGAGTGCAAGAAACTGCTAAACTTAATAATTTTCAGTATTTTTTATAAGATTAAACATTGTTTTTACACAGTTAGAAAAAAATATGTCCAATTATGTACCCCAGCTGTCACTTGGACAGTGCCCTTTGAAATGGTCCTAATATGTTTTTATTTGGTACAGATATGTATACATTTGTTATCAATACTAATATGTATCTTTGATGTACTTTTAAGCTCTCTTTGGTACAAATATGTACCTCTAAGATACAAAATGAACCCTTTGGGTGTAAAGCTGTACATTTTTTAATAGAGTACAGCCCCAGTGACAGCTGGAGAGTACATATTTTGATGATTTTTCTGACAGTGCATGCAAGTAGAATACGCCTGATGCATGTTAATGTTACAAATGCTGGATGTAGGCTATCCAACAACAACTACCAAGTTTTTACATAGCAGAACTAGCATTATGTTGTAATCTTAAATCATTAAGTGTATTTATATTTCATGTCTGCTACAGACAGCCTGATGGCATGAACTTAAGGAGGGAACTGAAACTATTCTACATTTTAAAGAAGTGTCTACATTTAAAATATCCTAACCACAAAAACAAACACGCTTTCAGATGTATATGCAAAACTACCTGTTTTTCCATCCCAGCAGGGTGGCACTAGTAGGATATTTTGCATTATTTAAACTGACATCTTACGATTAATTTAGTATTTTACCACAATTAAGACCTGAATATACTGATTATAAATTTTGTATGTGTGTATTTATGTTTGTGTGCTTGTTGTGTGATTAATGTAACACTCATTGTCCATGGTTATTGATGTACCATAAATAAAAGTATTTCTTTTTACTCCCTTGTTTGGTTTAAAATTGTAAACGTTGTATTACATTTTGTATTACACTCAACATTGCAAACAAAACAAACAGTGCTAAATAGCACTAAAAGTGGTTCACTGGCTCATAGGGGAACCATTTTAAGTGCCATATAGCACCTACCTGTGTAGAACCCTATTGTGATAGAACCATATCTGGTGCTCTATCACCCCCACCCATATGGTTCTTCATAGGTGCTATACAGCGCTAAAAATGGCTCCCCTATGATAACAAACTTTTAGTGCTATTTAGCACGAAGTGTATACAGCCTGTTTGCATGGCATAGCTCACAATTTCTCTAAAATAAGCCTCACAGGCCAAATAATCAGATGACAATACTGCATTGTGTTTTTAAAATTTATAAAACACAGATGAGATGTGTATTCCTTACTGTCCTTAGTTGTTCTTTTATGCCCATTACATGTAATATTTAGTGATGCATCAATATATTGTCATATTATCGGTATCGGCGGATAAAAGCAAGGGGTGGTGATGGTGCAGGATAAGACACTCGCCTTTGGTGTGAGAGACCTGGGTTTGAATCCACTGTGACACGCCATTGTGTCCCTGATCAAGACACGTAACCCCTAGTTGCTCCAGAGGCGTGCGACCTTTAAGTCGCTTTGGATAAAAGCGTCAGCTAAATGTAAATCTCATTGTCGGACATCAGCCAATTGTTTTGAAACAGCTGATGATCAGTGCTGATTATATCCAATTATTATTTTTATTTTATTTAACGACATAATACGACATAAACTACCGGTAGACATCAAAGTAGTCGAATATTGGTATCGGCATAGACATTTTGTATCGGTGCATGCCTAATATTTTAAGGAAATGTAGAACTAAATTCTTTATGATTGAAGACCTGAGTGTGAAAGGAGAAGCAGACAGTTTGTGGAAAGAGACGGCTAACTTTAGCTCTTATAAATAATTCAACTGCAGTGTGATAATGACTGCACTGAACGGCTCGTTTTTTCCTTCAGTAAGCACCGGAGCTGATAATGGAGAGGTTTTCTTAAAGAGGCCATCTCATTTTATTTATTTATTTTCCTGTTTTTATCCTATTCTAAAGTTTCACTTTCATTTAATAAAGCCAGCTGATAAACGGTCTTGAGAATGAAAGTTGAATTCATAATATGATCTGATTAACTTCAACTAAACTAACTGAGGTACGTAAAATGTGATGCTTTACAACGTAAAAGTGTAAACTTAATAAAGTAGGTGCTGTTAAACTAGCTGTGAGCGATCCTCTTTGACTCGCCTGGAATGCCATTTAGATAAAGGGGGTTCAGCCCATGTTTTCTAGGTCAGTGTTTCTTTGCACTTCTCCTCCAGGCCTGAGAAACTCAGCTCGTCTTTCTCTAGCAAACTCTTAATTTAAAACAGACACGGGCCTCTCCCTCAGTCAGAACAGATTAGAGACTGATGAGATGGGACTGTTAAACAACCATATACAGACAGTCCAACACAGCTAAATGTGTCATAATGCCTCCATTTAGATTACTCAAGGAACCAAAGGACAATTCAAAAGACAGATCACATCAGATCTACTTATTTATAGAGTCACAACAGGATAAATGAAAGAAAAAAACATCCATATAGGCACACAATTATATAAGGAAGTAATTGTTGCTGTTTAGTATTGACTTAAGTACCAAGCTGATTAAAATGTAAACTTAAAATTGTTACACATTGGGGCGATTTCCTGGACAGGGCTCAAGTCTGGTCCAAGACTAATTGTTTGTTTGAGCTGTCTTAAATGAAAACAGCTTGCCCTGACATATCTTAAAAACACGTCAGTGCCCTTGGTTTGTCTCAGGATGCACACAAGTAATGTTTTTTGTAAAGTATGTTTGTAAAAACTACTTCAATGGCCTAATATAACTAAGGCCTAGTCCTGGCTTGATCTAAACCCTGTCTGGGAAACCCCATTAAAGTTTTAAGAGTTTGAAAATTGATGGAATCCAATTGCTTTGTATAATCAGATTATGTACCATTTAATTCATAAAAGCAACGTATACATTTTAAGGGACATTGTCTGTATCTGGCACGCATTTTTAAAATGACTCTTTCTTCAGGTCATCCAGAACATTTTTAAAAAGAAAATAACTTTTTAGCTTAATTCCAGTTCTTTCAATAAAAAAATACATTGTTCTAAGCCTGATCATACATGTCACGGGCTTCCTCCAACTTGCCTGTGATTTTCTGAAAAAAGTTGATCTGCTGCTGTAGGAAATGTTGCATCTGTGCCTTGAAGTCACGCACACGTGTGCGATGAAAGTGTTGGATCTCGGCTAGCGTTGCACAGGAGATGATGTTGCAGCGTTCGTTGATGCCTACTCCTGCAGCGCCATCTTTCTGGCTCTCCTTGGCCTTGGTGAGGGCTCCTGGAAAATGTGGGGGGGGCAATATTTACAACATTAAGTAATTCAGAATTCAACAGTCTGCATTTCAAAACATGCACTCAGATCGGCAAACACATGCTTGCAATTTAAAGAGATTCTTCCACCTCAAACATATGAAAATCAGGCTGAGACCAGTCAAGACTCTGACTGAGTGCTTGCAGATATCTTTGGTATTTGAGTATAAAGAACTCAAAGACCTTCAGTATTCCCTGCACACTTCACATGAGCAGACATTTACTTGAAAGTTGCTGAAAAAAGGTATGTTATGGGATGTGTTGCGATATCCAAGGCATCAGAATAACCGAATCATTGAGTTAAAGTGTGAATCAATGTGGCCTAAGCGTTCAAAGCTACCCTGTGCTGGGGCCCAAAGCTTAGGTTTTGATCCTTTATCACAAAAGCTTTCCCAGTGTCAGTAATTTTGTTAGGACAAGCGATACAAAACTGCATTAGCAATTTGTATGACGAAACCCTGAAATACGATTCTACTGAATGACATCATTCGATATCACCATTACACATTAAAGGAAAAATAGATTTAGTGAAAGCCACACACTTCCCCCACTAAAAAGATGTGGGAATTATAGAAGAGTTGGCATCCGTCCACCACAGCAACACACAGCCCATGTTGCAAGGCTCCATATGCTCTTTAGCGCCCGGGAAAAATCAGGACATGTCAATTTGTCATACTGCCGAGAGAGTTTTGCTGTGGGCCATTTGCGATAAGGTATAAAAAGTTAATGCATTTAACCGTTTTGCCTCATCATGCTTAATTTTCGTTTTCTTATCAAATGCTTATAATTTTTATCCAGTGTGTACATGATAATTGTTAGTTCACCAAAGCATACACCATGCAATAGCAGGACAATAAACTATTTTGACTTTCGCATGCGTATACCAACCTAGCATATGGCCGGTTATATCTGTAAACCACATACCCTGTTGTGACCTACTGACCTATATCCACAATTTATGGCATGCCAACACATTTTGACAAGACATACACATGAGAAAAGTCCCAAACCTTTCTGGACATGGATAATGGCTGGAAAATTTGCAAGATGTCCCTGGTAAATCGCTAAAAGATCGGATATAGGCTCCAAATCCTGCCGGGGCTGCTCTGCGAAATAGTCCCCAATGGTCTCATACACTTCTCCGGTGTATGACATGGCCTTGTTTAACGGAGCGGAGTAAATCTGCTGGTCGAACTCGAAGGCCTGATTTAGAAGTCTGAAGGCCTGGCCAACTCTCTGATATTCTTTTTTAAAACCTGTAATCTGCTTTCGGGCAAATTCATTTATGGTGACATTGACCTGTATGAGGTTTTCGTCCATCTTTTTGGTGAACGTTTTGAAACCATCTACTTTGCTTTCCACCTCTTGAAAGTCGAGAGGTAAAGCCGGAGGGGAGATGGTGAGGAAGAAGTTGGCACCAACTAATTCATCCTTCTCCGCCTTTCTCTTGCCTTGCTTCCAGGTTTTTTCATCATTGCTACTGCAAGTGAGGAAATGCTGGAAAACATCACATCTGGACAAAAGTGGATGACTCGTCATGTGATTCATCCACCATATTAAACCTTTTCTACGCTTGGAAATGAAATCCTCTTCGAATCGCCCTGTGGCCTGTTTTTCGGGCAAGTGGGGTACCGAAATGACAGGAAATTTTTCAACGAGTCGAGCGTAAAGCCAGTCAAAGTGCTTGTATCGTCTATTGACCTGGGTCTGTGTATGGCTTGGCGTAAGTCCATATGACATATAGCTCTTCATGCCTTTGAATTTGGTCTGTTTGGTTGGGTCATCGATAGTACACGTAAATGGATAGGGATTCTCCTGCCATTCCGGACCATACTGTCCCATAAGCACAAATATTTTGTCTCTGTCTCTAACCAAACCTGAAGCTTCACCCAAAACGAAAGCCTCACCGCCTGACTTGACAAAAGTTGTAAACCTATTGAAATTTTTCCCTACAGTTCCTGTGCTTTTGGGGTGTTGCGCGCTACTGCGTCGTGAAGCAGACGAACTCGTGGTGGAATATCCAGCTGCAGTAAAGTTACTCCCGCTTTTTTCAGGTGTCGCGCCGTGTTCCTCCGCCGTTACGTTGTCATCCCAGTCATCGTCCCAATCCTCGTCGCTTCCTTGACTTGTCTGAAAACTGAGTCGTTGTTGAAGATGTCCAGCATAAGTAGACGAACGAACGGGTGTCGATTCGTTTGAGGTGTCCCTCCTCTGAGGACTAGCTTGATAGCAATGTTCAGGACTAGCGGATGTACCGTTACCATGTTGTGATGTGTCAGTCCTTATAATTTCCACGTAAGAGGCTGGAAAGAGCCCGGTCTCGCCTCTGCTGTTCGTGCCCTCTAACCAACCATCGACAACCTCGTCGCTACACAGAGTTAGAAGTTCGTTTTCTCTCACACAGATCTCGCCGGGATTCTCTGCGATAAAGTCGTATAAAGCTTTCGCTCTAAGCGCCATAGTTGTGCGTGGAAACGCAGCTTTAACTCACTTTCCAAAGTTATGATACGCGCCCCGTACCCCGTTCTTTTAAACGGCAGCCCTTTGCAGGAATTTACGGTCCTCGTTCTCTGCAGAAACACGTTGAAAAGCCGAAAAGCTTTGAAGACATTACCCAATAAAACTTGTTAAAAACTTACTCAAATGGAAAAAGTCTGTGGGTTTTTGTGTACTGCTGCCCCTCTCCGCTGAATGCGCTCTGCGGTCCAGAGCAGAATAATCGAGGGTGGAGCTAATCAGAATAATCAGCCTAGGGGAGCAAATAAACCCAAATGCATTGTTACTGACTGTATTATTTTACTAAGAGAATGGCATTATATTTTTCCCACTGTAACACTTTGTAATAACCTTTACAAGTCATTAACTGACTATAATGCTATATAAAGTTATCAGATTACTGGTTCATGCACATTTCAAATTTTAAGGTTTTGTGGATTTTATAACTATTCCCAACTAATTATAACTAATTATTTGTTTGTTTTTTTATTGAAGAAAGAGGAATAAGTCCCTAAGCACCTAAATACAGCCTAAGCACCTTAATACAGGTAGTTTAAGTCATTTTTACAAAACAATGTAATCACAATTAGTTTTTTATTAGGTGAAAGTGAAAAATTAGTTACCATTATCTATGATTTTAGTTGTCCTTTTACTGCAGCGCGGCAGTTCACCATTAAACCCACCAAAATTAGACTGGTATTACTGACATTCCATCAACTCATCATTACTCATTTTATTTATAACAGTGTGTGATATTGAACACATTTTCATTGCTTTAATGGCATTATTTAATTAGATTTATTGATATAAATATATTTATATATTTCCCATTACAGACTGAAATATAGTATTCCGTCTTCCATGTTCTGGGTTTGTTTTAAATAGGCCTACTTATTTTGAAATACGTATTAAATGTTGTCTCGCTGTAACTACATTAATTTAATTGTTATTCTTATTTTTCATCTTATAAATTCATAAATAAAAACAAAACATAGGAAATCCTGTCCACACAAACCCACAACTCTTCACCTCATTGTGTCAGTGAAAAAATGGATAAACGTTTTTTGCATCGTGTTACCCAGTATATGGATGGGTATATGTGAGCTGTAGGTAGGTAGATATGAGGTGTACGTGTATGTGAAGAAGAACTGTGTTGTATTGTTTTGTATTTATCTAATTTATAAAAATAAAGAAAGTGGATGGGATTAAAGAATTTTGTTTATGAACTTCTTCCTACTCCTTTTGAACATGGGAAATTCTTTTATGAATTAATTATTTAGTATTTATAATCATTTTGGTTAAATGTGCTGAGATGTACATGTCTTTATTTATCTGTTATTTTTCATTTGTTTTATTCCTATTTTTTATTGGATATATATTATATATTATACATTATATGTATATATATATTATTACATGTAACAATATAACTCATAACTAACCAGTAAGTTTTGTTTAGCAGTTCTTTTAAAATAATAATTTAGCATATCATGTTCCTTTGGATATATGATCTCTCTCACCTCATTATGTACAAATCTTGAAGAATAATGCGTTCCTTTAACCAGTAGAGGTCAGCATCAAACAAAAATATGGCACCGGCGTTAAGTTCCTTGCCACGTGATAAAAAAGAACCTGTAGTTTGACAGCTCGCGTATGATCCATTATCACGTGATTGTGGCACAGCCGTGCAAACAACTAGCTCGTACACTTCTCTTTTCATATGAAACGAATCCTTGAATAAAATAGCCTTTTTTAAAGTCAGCTTGTGAAATGGATATCTTTTATAAACAGCCAGTGCACGCTTAAATGAAGAAAGAAATTCAGATCGGCTCAATGAACATGACGTCACGTCGATGCCGCGATGCTTGGCTCGCGAGCACAAAACAAACAGCTCCTGTCTCCGCCCACATTAAAAACTATTATATTTGCTATAACACGTCTGAGGGAGTGGGACATGAAACATACAGATTTTTTTGTTGAAAAATAGCAATGTATTAGACGCCTGAATCGTTTAAACGGGCCTTTTTATTCAGATATCCGTGCGCGTGACTCCAATCACAGAGAAAGTGTGCCGTGCTAACTCTTGTTAGCCGCTTTATTCATGTAACTTATTATTTTTCACATCGGAGAGGCGGGGAATCCAAAGCCTAAGCCGTCAAAAAACGAGACTTGGATGCATTCAATAAACACCACCGTTTCATTTCATAGCCGTCTTAACTCGGGATTCAAACCTTTTGGAGACAACAGCAAGAAGCCATCGAGAAATTACATGGATTATCTGGTAGAGTATTGCATTTTATTATTTTCATTTAAAGAATACTGTAGGGTCAGGCTCGGGTTTGTTTATGTCAGCCTGTCCGATTTTATTCCCAAACACCTGCTGAATACTGTAAATACTGTCTTATTCAATGACAAATACATCTGAAGGCACTTACACATTTCCTCAAAAGCAGTTTCTCATCTGTTGTGCTTACAAACAAACGCAAGCAAATAGTGGTTGGTGTCCAAATACAGAGATGATAACAGTTAAACACTGTCAAAAGAAATGCTTTCCTGTTAGATCAACAGTTTTGACCTTTGAAACAGAAACACTTGTTTTTTAGGTTTGTGCTTTTGGTGATTTGAAATTGTATAGAATTACATACTAGTAATAGGTCAGTGGTACCTGGATGTTTATAAACAAATACCCAAATGTACAGATACTTTTGCAAGTCAAATATCTTGCAGATGTGGTTATAGCCATGGTTGAGTATTTTGGTTATATTCAGACGCAGATGGTCATTTCTGACCACTGTTCTGTTCTCAGAAACTATTCAAAGTGATCTTGTCCATTGGATTATGGAGCAATTCGACTGAACCTGAATTTTACTTAACTCATTGCCATGTCTTTTAATCGTTGCCCTATTAATAAACAAATTAACATTAGATAATATGTGGCACATCTTATCTTTTTTATCATCCTTTTTATTGTCTCAATGTAAACTCTTTTGCAGAAGCATCCATTTTATAATATTAATGATATGCCAGTATTTTTAAACAGTGTGAAGGAATTTAAATCCGGTGCCTGTAAACTTTCATCCTTCACATTCGGTGCTTTGATACTTGACTTCAACATGTGTAGCAAGGTCATTGGGCTGTTTCCTTTGTACGTTCCGGTCAGGATTCTCAGAATAGAATCGTTTCCTTAAGAAACAGAGCTGGAAAATGAACTGGAAATGAGTGGGGATTTGCAGGAGGCTTGATTATGCAAGTAATTCAGCTTTTCACAGGTTCAGTAGGGACAAAATGCTATTATAATAGTCCAACTAGGGTTGCACCACGTTATTTAAGAAAAATGTGATGTAACTTACTATGCAATAAACAATATTCTATGCAATAATGATTTAAGTTTGTAAAATCTATTTGAACTTATTAAAATATGCTTAAAATCAAAAAAATTATACAAGAAGCATACATGTTTCACATTATTTCTGATAATTGATCATATTCCACACTGATTTGTCTCTTTGCTAAAACTTTTACTGCATAACCTTTGTAAGTATTAAAGTTATTGAGTTATTGTATGCACATATAATATTTCAGTATATTGTGTAGCCCTTAATCCACCTCTCATTTGTTTTAGGTTGTTTTTCAGTTGATAGATCTTAAATTGAAAAGGGCCTCTAACCTGAACCTCCTGAGGGGGATACATGCTTTCATTTCAGTAAAATCTGGCCTGGTGCAAACAAACCACATTCCTGCTAATGTGTGCATATCTTTGCAGCTTACAGGTTGTACACCGCTGTAAAGAGATTTTACAATCTGCTCATCTACGTCAAGCTAAGAAAGCTTAGGTCAGCTCATGGCATGCATGATTCCCTCCTTCCCAAAATGGGTGGAGCTTAAATGAGTGTCTTTGTAGTTGGCATGGAGACTACATCTTTGTATCTAAGTTTGGTATGTTTTTCCAGAGCAGCGTGTTTCCTTCATGCATTGTATGTGCTGGGCGTCCAGGGCTGATGGTTTTCAAGGTTTTCACTTTTGTTCTCATTGTTCAGGTTTCAGTTCATTTTGCATGGAGTCCCTACAGTTTTCCTTTATTGAAGGATATGGTGAATTCAGTACAGAATTGTAGCTCCGTTTAATTTTGGAGCAGGCCTTGATGGTCTGTTTAAGAGCGGATGGGTGCAACAATGCTCTTATTGTGATTTGTTCAGCTTCCTATTAATGTACGGTTAATTTGTGCAAAGAATCTCAGTTCGCTTTAGGTTTTTTTTTAGGATGTTTTTGGTGGTCCTGAATCACATGCTATTTTACCAAGCTAATTTACAGCCAAAACGGAAGCTTTTTATAATGGTTAACAGAGGAACTGAAGTCAATGTATGTCAGGTTACCGATTTCTGGGCAGCTAGACACAAATGCCACACTTTTGTTTTGTTATTTTTAAACTGGCTGAAAGAATATAATAGATCTTGTCGAAATAGAGAATGTGTCTTTTGCAATGATTGACCCGCACATATACGAGTTTTATTTCAGAACTTTTTATAAATGTAACCTATGAATTAGGGCTGCAAGACATATTAAAAGTGCTAACATAACACAAACGTGTGTATTGCACTATTGAAAATAGCAATGATATGCTATAACTGAATGAATTTAATAGTTCAAAAAAGCATGTGTAGTTGAAGTTTTAGGTTGATGCAGTTAGTGGACACACTGGCGAGTCAAAGAGAGTAATGTTGTCTTTTCCCAGAAGGAATGTGAAACACATTATGTTGGTTATATCACTGTAAAAAATGTCTGCAGAAATTACAGTTGCCAGTAACTTTCTTATTTAGGGGCTGTGTGACCTTACAGTTATTGCAGAGTGCTTGTACTTTTATGTTTAAGGTCTGTTGGTCTGTTTAATGCAGCCCGCATGAGGATTTATTATTAAATACATATTTTTAAAACCCAATACAGAGAGGATAAGGATAAGGTTTTCTTGCTAATTAATTTGTAGTTTGTTTAGTTAATATTAAAGTAATTAGCAGCACACTAAGGTTTGAAAAAGTTATTACTAATGGTGACGTTATTTGAACAACCTAAAATGAGTTTGACACCCCTGGATAAAAGGGATCATTCATCAAAATATAAAATCATCAATCATACTTATACTCATGTCGACTCAAACCTGAATGACTTTCTCACGTAAGACACAAAGAGTAAATAAAAGCAGTATGTTTGTGGTGGACATAGGATAAAGTGTATGAAATAATTTTACACTATTTAATAAACCTGACTTAGTAAACACTGTTTTACATCCCCTTTCTTATTATACATGTAAGAAGGACACTCACCTAAAGGATTATTAGGAACACCATACTAATTCTGTGTTTGACCCCCTATCGCCTTCAGAACTGCCTTAATTCTACGTGGAATTGATTTAACAAGGTGCTGAAAGCATTCTTTAGAAATGTTGGCCCATATTGATAGGATAGCATCTTGCAGTTGATGAAGATTTGTGGGATGCAAATCCAGGGCACAAAGCTCCCTTTCCACCACATCCCAAAGATGCTCTATTGTGTTGAAATCTGGTGACTGTGGGGGCCATTTTAGTACAGTGAACGCATTGTCATGTTCAAGAAACCAATTTGAAATAATTCGATCTTTGTGACATGGTGCATTCTCCTTCCGGAAGTAGCCATCAGAGGATGGGAACATGGTGGTCATAAAGCAGGGGTGTCCACTCCTGCTCCTGGAGGGTCGGTGTCTCTGCAGATTTTTATTCCAACCCTAATCAAACACACCTGATCCAGCTAATCAAGGTCTTACTAGGCAGACTGGATACTTTCAGGCAGGTGTGTTGAGGGAAGTTTTAGCTAAACTCTGCAGGACACAGGCCCTCCAGGACCGACTTTGGACACCCCTGTCATAAAGGAATGCACATGGTCAGAAACAATGCTCAGGTAGGCCGTGGCATTTAAACAATACCCAATTGGCACTAAGGGGCCTACAGTGGGTCAAGAAAACATCCCCCACACCGTTAATACAACACCACAAGCAGCCTGCACAGTGGTAAAAAGGCATGATGGATCCATCTTCTTATACTGGATGTTTTTCCCTTTTCACACCATTTTTTGTAAACCCTAGATATGGTTGTGCGTGAATATCCCAGTAACTAAGCAGATTGTGAAATACTCAGACAGGCCCTTCTGGCACCAACAACCACACCACGCTCAAAATTGCTTAAATCACCTTTCTTTCCCATTCTGACATTCAGTTTGGAGTTCAGGAGATTGTCTTGACCAGGACCACAATCCTAAATGCATTGAAGCAAGTGCCATGTGATTGGTTGATTAGATAATTGCATTAATGAGAAATTGAACAGGTGTTCCTAAAAATCCTTTAGGTGAGTGTATATAAGACGACCCCAAATGCCTTCTTGCACAGTCACTATGGATTATAGTTGTCATTTGCTGATACAGCCAGGCACACATAAAAAAATTTTGTTTAAGGGTGCCTTCATACTTGTTCGATTTTCATACTTGGATTGGACTTTTGTCTGAACACAAGTTCAGTTGCTCCCTCTTCCCCCGCTGCCCAGTTTGCTGTGGTCTGAACCCAAGTAAGATTGTACCCACTGTCCTCTACAACGATAATCTGGTTTCACAATCACTTGATTCTATCAAACACAGGCGCACTTGCGTTCATCTTACGTCATCACCAAGGCACATGCACAAAGGGATAGAGACAAACTGATGCTGATTAAAAATAATTTGCATGTCCAGTTCATCATGTTCGCATCATGCAGTTATTTCAGTACTGCCACTTATGGTAATTGTGCATTGTGGAAATCAATGATGTCATCATCGGCTAAATTGTATGGACAGGTTACTTCACTTCCTGGACGAGTACATTCCAGAGTGCGAGCTGCTTTCACATTATTATGTAAAAATCATGTTACATGAAAGTATTTAGTTAAGTTTCCCATGTAAATATATCCAAACATTTAGTTTTTGTAACATTTTCAAACATTTATTTATTTTATTTGTTGCATTCACACCAGATGCGGAAGAGGCGGCAAAAACACGCTATTTGCATTTAGTTGGACGCTTGAACATTTTGAGTTTTCTCGCTTCATTCGCACATGAAGTTCCAGTCATTTGAGACATTCACACATAAATTCACGTCGTGGTAAACTTAGATTGTTCGACCTCCGCACTCACTTTCTTCCTAACAAGATCCCTTTAATTCCTGTAAAAGTACGAATATGTCTTGTGTAGCGATGAGGATTTGTCCTCCATTGTTGTTTTGTTTTTCTGCCTCTGCTCGCTTCCTAGAATCACGTCTCTGCTAGAGCAAGCTTCTGATTGGTTAACGTGGCGCAAAAAAACAACAAAGTTCATAAGTTCAGCATTTTTTGCGCCAACGCTCAATTTGCCTTAATTTTTTGGGTTGAATCAACTCAGATTTACAAGTGATGTCAACTTACTATTATTTATCTAAGAGATGAGTTGCTACAACTTATAAAATGAAGTTGACCTTTTTCAACTCATCTGTAGTTATAACATCTCATCTCTTGTCAAGATAAAAAAATAATAGTAAGTTAAAGGCAGGGTGCATGATTTTTGAAAAACACTTGGAAAAGGGAGTCGGGCAGAGTACCAAAACACACTTGTAGCCAATCAGCAGTAAGGGCCATGTCTACTAACTGACATAGTTGCCTGGGTTGCGTATGTGTGGGGCGTGTATGCACCCCGCCTTTAAAAATGACTTGTACATCTGAGTTGATTCAACAAAAAAAATGTAAAGCAGCAAATAATTTTTTACTGTCAGTGTAAAAGCCACCTGAGACGCATGCTGCTTAATATTTTCACATTTATCCATGTTTATTCATCACATAATAAATCTTGCTAGTATTCTATCATAATTCTATCATAGCCTATGTATCTATTTTAGCCTTCTATCATAGCTTATGTATCTTTCCTGTTATTAAAGGAGTAGTCCACTTTAAAGATGGGGTCCATTGACTTTTTATAGTAGGAAAAAAATACAATGGAAAGTCAATGGGCCCCATCTATAAAGTGGACTACTCCTTTAACGCCATAGCAAAATCTACACTTTCCTGCCATTGCATAGTAAAAACCAACATACTGCAATAGGGGTGGGCGATAAACCGGTAGACAAAATTAACCGGTAGAAATTTGTCAACCGGTAGAGATTTTGGACTATCGTTTCTATCGAGGTTACGTGCCCACGTCACGCTCCTGTGCGTGTGGTCGCGAAAACGTAACGTTTGTACACGTATTTAAGCACTGCAGTTTTAAAACAAGTTATTTTAAGCCATTGAAACACAGACAACAGATCTGTATGCGTGCGTTCTTTCTGTGTGTCAGGAGCGGACAAGTCGCGCAACCGCTGCTCTTTTTGTCTGTGAGGAGCGCGCAAGTCGCGCGACCTCTGCTTATTAAGCTCGTGAGCATTTTTCCCGCTTTATTGGCCTTAAATACACATATGCGTCAAAATTCCCGTCTTTGCAAGCATCATCATAAACACGACCAGTAAGGTCTTAAGAGAAAGTAAACAGCTAAAAGAGAAAGCGCATGTGTAACAGTGTATTGGATCCGGACTTTGGTCTTAAAGGGGAAGTTACCTAATTTTGCTCCTGTCTGTCACTCGTGTTAATCAAACAGCATTGAGAAAAAAATCTTTCACTGCTCCTGATTAAATCACTTTTCTACCTTAAATAAAAATATATATAGGCCTATACATACATGCATAATTATTTATTATCATTCTTATTGACTGTGTATCTTCAGAGAGCTTGAGTTTTGTTTGTTTTTATCTTCTTTCTATGCTTGTATATGTTTTTTGTGAGAATTATGAACATTTCTATGGTATTAAAGATTTAAACCTTATTAAAACATAAAAAACTCTACCGTGATACATATCGTTATCATGATATAAAATTAATCCTATCGTGATAGAAGATTTTGGTCATATCGCCCACCCCTATACTGCAAGCTCTGCCCATGATTATGGGAATTGTCTGATCTATGTGAAGTTGTAAACCGTAATAGCTTTTGGTTATACTTGATGCACATTTATTGTCATAGCACGTGAAACACATTGTAAGTGAGACTGGATCAATGTCAAGTGAATTTCTTGTTAATGCTTAATGTCGTGCTATTATATTTAACGAAAGGCACTGGCTATTCACTTCTAAATATTTCTGTGTGGGAAAATGATTAGACTATCACGGCTAAATTATTAGCCTGCTTGCTGATGCCTGCATTTTTATTTGAAAAATCATATTTTCTCGTGGAAAAATATGTGCTCTGGAACAACTTGTGTGAAGTTTTTGTTTAACACTCATCCTGGTGCGCACTAAAGCCTTGGTTTGAGTTTTACTGCCAAAAGCAACAGGAGTAGTTCAGAATTTGGCTGTCTGTTTGAACGAGAGAGATTGAAAGACAATGGAGAGAGTAAATGACTGAATGTAAAGATTTAATTATGCTTTTTAAGTCACCGCATTGGCCCTTGAAAGCTTTTCATTGACTTAAAGCAGTGACTACTCATATCTCTTTGATAATCTGGAAAAGGTTTCCTTTTGAATAAAACTTGAATTGTTTTCTTTATTGTAATGTCACATCCACATCCAACTTTTCTTTTGGGATTTTGGACTGATGCGATTAATCGTTTTCCTCTTGATTACTGAAAAATATTGATTATATTTAAGTGCAAACATGCACATTGCTACACCAATTCCCTAATAGTATGGTTAAACACCAAATCAATACTAACAGAGACTGATCTATGCTTTTCTCAAATGCTTTATAATTAGCTTCTGCATATTAGGTTTCCAAAACTCAAAGGCACTCCATAATTAGAGTGACCTTCTTTCTTCTGTCTGTTAAAACTTTCACAGCTCTGATAAAACACAGAGGTTTAAAACAAAAGCTCCTGAGCTGTCTTAAGACTCGGGGGTGCAACCCCCGTGGGCATCTTTGGGTCGATTTTCTGTTTCGTAGCTTTTGCTCACAGTATGTTCATGCTCTTTTTCAGCTTCTTTAGATTTCCCATCAGGGGTTTGACACATAACATGCGTTCTTAGGTTGCATAGCAAGGGTGCTCACTTCCCTAAAGGATTAAGTTAGTTGGGGGCTTCTCTCGCCGTAGGAAGTCTTTCGTCCTTCATGGGTGTCTCAGTAGCTTTCAGAAGTCTTAAATGATATTTGTTGATTGACACCATCTCAGCTCTACATCCGTAAGTAGTTGACGGAGAAAGCATTAGTACGTTGTGTTTAAAGTTGTAATGGATGTTTGTTTTAATTTGCTAAGAGTGACAATTTTCGCCTTTTATGTTTTGTCAGGAGGTGACCTGCAAAGATCTGACCCCATATGTCCCACTGATAAAATCAACATGAACATCTCTCTCCTCACTCAGAGCTTGTTTAATCTTTATTTCTTTTTATTTAAAATTTTAAAATATTTTCTGAAAATTCTAATATTTTTTTATATTTATTATAAATCAACATTACCTGCTCTCAGATGGAGGGGCATTTACTACACAGAGCCATATTTCACAGAGAAGCTAGGAAAAATTGCATTCATAATCTTAGACAAATCGCCTCCGATAATGTATGCAATAATTTTTCACAAGACTCATTTATGTGGTCGAATGTAAATGGAACAGTTTAACAATAATAACAGTTTAACAGATATCTACAGTATCTGATCAGTAGTGACCAGGTGTATAAAGACCCTATAATGACTGCTGGAATGTTTAAAAAACAAAAATTCATTGTTAAATAATGTGAAAGAAATATAGTAAAAAGGACATTCTGAAAATGTAACTTGTGCAATGGTGAGAAAATTGTCAAAATATTTAGCAAAATAAAAAATACAGGTTGTTTGGCCTTTGGCTGAGTGTTTCATTTTATTTGGTTCGACACTTTTCGAGCATCCCTATCTGTTTTTCTTGTTGTACAGTCTGCATCCAGATTTGTTAGACTTAATGAAATTAACTTGATGGATGCAATGTTGACATGCAAAGGAGGCTGTGCAGGACACAACCTATCCAATTACTTGTTCGAACTGCATTTTCGTCTAGCTAAAAAACATGGATCTGTGAAAACAGTCATTTCATACGCATGAATATTATGTGTTCAGTCTACTCTACAGGTATGTGTGTGTACTTGATAGCCCAACAACAGTGGTGGCCTGCAGGACTGTGTTTGTGCTACTTATGGTACTGAGTTTATGTTAATGGGTTTTCAAAATTCCCACTTTGTAGTCCAGGATGACTTGTATACCATATTTTCTGGACTATTAAGTCGCTCCAGAGTATAAGACGCATCAGTCAAAAATGCGTTTTGAAGAGGAAAAAAGTTGCACTGGTCTATACATAGTGTTTATTTAGAAAATTATTTCACAAAATCCAAGCCGAAGAACAGACATTTAATCTGGAAAGGCAAGTTATTCAACTAAACAATAGCCCAGAACAGCAGGCTGAATAGGTGCATACATGTTTAAGTAACATAAACAGTTATTTACACGATACACAATAGCATACAGAACAAACCTGGGAGGCTGAATAGGCTAAATTAACACGACAAGCCAAATAAAGTTCAAAAAGGTCCCGAAGTCATTCCGCATCACTGAATCCATTGAATTACATAAATACAGGAGCAGCATAGAGCAGACTCTCGCTAGACGGTATTGGTTTCTCTTGGTTCATATGAAATATATAAGTCGCACCTTACTATAAGTTCCAGGACCTGCCTAACTATGAAAAAAGTGTGACTTATAGTCCGGAAAATACGGTAGTAATAAACTTACATTGTTGTTCATCAAAACAAAATAGCTTGATGCTTCTGTTATTGTTGATTCTTTGTATTAATGACTCTGTGGAGAATGCATATTTTACTTGGGCACCTAGTCTTTCTTGGCCTGGCATCCATAGTACTACTGCATTTTTCATCTTTCTTGTCAAAAGCGAAAGACTTTAATATTTAAGACAAATATCCGCCTGAGTACACAAGCGTATAGATGACATTGTTTTACCCTGTGTAATGCGGGTCATTTGTGCCCAGAGTGATCTAGTTTTAGTGTTAATGGTGTGGTAAATAGTCAGTTTATCAGGCTTATCTTTTAATGGCCCTCTGTGGTCACAAGTAACAGTTACTCTCATGTTTATTCAACAGACTCAAGCCCAATTTAATTTAAATGCAATGTCAAGCTTCATTGCTTAAAAAGCTGCGGCCCACAGTACACCAGTTTCTCAGCTTCACCTACTGTGCCTAAGGTCTACCGGCAGCTCAATGCATATTCCATACAAAACTGGCAGGATCTGGTTAAAATCCCCAAAAATAATGGGATTGACTGATTTGATGCAACTCCTACGGTTAGTATGTTATTGTGATGTGTTTCGTAAAAAGATTTCTTGGTAACCCTTTACAATAAGGTTAATTAGTTAACATTAGTTAACTACATTAGTTAACATGTTTTAATAACGAACTGCACTTATACAGCGTTTATTAATCTTTATTAATGTTCATTTCAACAATAACTAATACTTTATGAAAATCTTGTTAATGTTAGTTAATGCACTGTGAACTAACATGAAAAACATTAAAAGCTTTATTTCTATTAACTAACATTAACAAAGATTAACAAATGCTGTAACAAATGTGTTGCTCATGGTTTATTCATGTTAGTTAATACATTAAGTCATATTAACTAATGAACCTTATTGTAAAGTGTTACCTCTTTGTTTCTCTGTAGTTAACATTGTTAAACCAGTTGGTTGGTGTTTGCAATGTCACTTTTGGGCTCTAAATAACATTATTGTCTATTGTCTGGTTTAAGTGCATTGTGACAGCAGCAGCACTTTTGCCTTTTCAGTGTATGGTAGTGTTAAGAATGCCATTGTGTAAAGTTGGATTAGTGTTGTAACACAGTTGACAGTGATTGATGTTCATGGCAACGTGACAAGTATCAGTTTTAAAAGAGACCTTACACTTTCAAGGCTACTGGTTCAAGTCATATTTTAGTGGTTGATTCATTATGCCCTGGTTTAACAGACAAGGCTAAGCTAAAACCAAGACTAGGCCTTAGTTGAATTAATATGTTTAAGCATCTTTAATAAACATGCCTTAAAAAAATGTGTTACTGCTGTGTATCTTGAGACAAATCAATGGCACTGGCTTATTTTAAAATCGTGGCAGTGCAAGTTTTTTTTTAGTTTAGACAGCTTAAACACGTGTTTTAGTGTAGGACTGGGCTTAAGCCTTGTTTGTAAAACCAGGGGTATGTAAATGTATTCGTGAAAAGCAGTAGCCAATGTCACACATTTAAAGCGTTCATGTCATTCCAAGGCCACATGATTTATTTTAAGGCCACTGGCTTATTTTAAGATCGTGGCAGTGCAAGTTTTTTTTTCAGTTTGGACAGCTTAAACATGTGTTTTAGTCTAGGACTGGGCTTAAGCCTTGTTTGTAAAACCAGGGGTATGTAAATGTATTAGTGAAAAGCAGTAGCCAATGCCACGCATTTAAAGCGTTCATGTCATTCCAAGGCCACATGATTTATTTTAAGGCCACTGGCTTATTTTAAAATCGTGGCAGTGCAAGTTTTTTTCAGTTTGGACAGCTTAAACATGTGTTTTAGTCTAGGACTGGGCCTAAGCCTTGTTGGTAAAACCAGTGGTATGTAAATGTATTAGTGAAAAGCAGTAGCCAATGCCACGCATTTAAAGCGTTCATGTCATTCCAAGGCCGCATGATTTATTTTAAGGCCACTGGCTTATTTTAAGATCGTGGCAGTGCAAGTTTTTTTTTTCAGTTTAGACAGCTTAAACACGTGTTTTAGTGTAGGACTGGGCTTAAGCCTTGTTTGTAAAACCAGGGGTATGTAAATGTATTCGTGAAAGCAGTAGCCAATGTCACGCATTTAAAGCGTTCATGTCATTCCAAGGCCACATGATTTATTTTAAGGCCACTGGCTTATTTTAAAATCGTGGCAGTGCAAGTTGTTTTTTTCAGTTTAGACAGCTTAAACACGTGTTTTAGTCTAGCACTGGGCCTAAGCCTTGTTTGTAAAACCAGGGGTATGTAAATGTATTAGTGAAAGGCAGTAGCCAATGCCACGCATTTAAAGCGTTCATGTCATTCCAAGGCCACATGATTTATTTTAAGGCCACTGGCTTATTTTAAAATCGTGGCAGTGCAAGTTGTTTTTTTTAGTTTAGACAGCTTAAACACGTGTTTTAGTGTAGGACTGGGCTTAAGCCTTGTTTGTAAAACCAGGGGTATGTAAATGTATTAGTGAAAAGCAGTAGCCAATGCCACGCATTTAAAACGTTCATGTCATTCCAAGGCCACATGATTTATTTTAAGGCCACTGGCTTATTTTAAAATCGTGGCAGTGCAAGTTGTTTTTTTTCAGTTTAGACAGCTTAAACACGTGTTTTAGTCTAGCACTGGGCCTAAGCCTTGTTTGTAAAACCAGGGGTATGTAAATGTATTAGTGAAAGGCAGTAGCCAATGCCACGCATTTAAAGCGTTCATGTCATTCCAAGGCCACATGATTTATTTTAAGGCCACTGGCTTATTTTAAAATCGTGGCAGTGCAAGTTGTTTTTTTTAGTTTAGACAGCTTAAACACGTGTTTTAGTGTAGGACTGGGCTTAAGCCTTGTTTGTAAAACCAGGGGTATGTAAATGTATTAGTGAAAAGCAGTAGCCAATGCCACGCATTTAAAACGTTCATGTCATTCCAAGGCCACATGATTTATTTTAAGGCCACTGGCTTATTTTAAAATCGTGGCAGTGCAAGTTGTTTTTTTTTCAGTTTAGACAGCTTAAACACGTGTTTTAGTCTAGGACTGGGCTTAAGCCTTGTTCGTAAAACCAGGGGTATGTAAATGTATTAGTGAAAAGCAGTAGCCAATGCCACGCATTTAAAGCGTTCATGTCATTCCAAGGCCACATGATTTATTTTAAGGCCACTGGCTTGTTTTAAAATCGTGGCAGTGCAAGTTTTTTTTCAGTTTACACAGCTTAAACACGTGTTTTAGTCTAGAACTGGGCCTAAGCCTTGTTTGTAAAACCAGGGGTATGTAAATGTATTAGTGAAAAGCAGTAGCCAATGCCACGCATTTAAAGCGTTCATGTCATTCCAAAGCCACATGATTTATTTTAAGGCCACTGGCTTATTTTAAGATCGTAGCAGTGCAAGTTTTTTTTTCAGTTTACACAGCTTAAACACATGTTTTAGTCTAGGACTGGGCTTAAGCCTTGTTTGTAAAACCAGGGGTATGTAAATGTATTAGTGAAAGGCAGTAGCCAATGTCACGCATTTAAAGCGTCACATGATTTATTTTTAAGCTTCTGGCTTATTTTAAGATTGTGGCAGGCAGTGCAAGTTTTTTTTTCAGTTTAGACAGCTTAAACACGTGTTTTAGTCTAGGACTGGGCCTAAGCCTTGTTTGTAAAACCAGTGGTATGTAAATGTATTAGTGAAAAGCAGTAGCCAATGCCACGCATTTAAAGCGTTCATGTCATTCCAAGGCCACATGATTTATTTTATTTACTTTATATAAAGATGCGTTGGTTCCCCTTTTTATCTGGCAGATTTTTGTTAGTTTTCTTATTGCATCAGTATTATATCATGTGGGGCTTGTTAATATAAGCCTGAAGGGTGCAGTCACTGTTCCCGTTGTCTCATACTCAGATAGGTGGCTGAATGTCTGATGCATAAAGCACACAAAATTGGAAGGTGTCATCTGATCAGTTTAATTCTACATGATTTCCTGGCAGAGTCCGACCCGTTTTAAAAAGACCAAGGGTCAATAACAGAAGTACAGAGTAAGACTGTAGCTCCACTGTTATTTCCATATCTTTCCATGCTGCCTTGAAGAAACAACGTAATGTATGTTTTTTTATTTGGCGTTGATGGATATTGTTCATATGCTAGCTTGCATGGTTTTAGGTTTTCCATGAAGAAAAGGGAAATTTCAATCTACCTCGTAAAGTGATAATGAACGTAAGTCGATACCTGAAAGCTTCAACTCTGTCTTCACTGACATACTTCAGTTTAAATCTGGTATCAAGTACAGATGTAATCTCATGCAACCCTTGAACTGGTTAAGAGCAGTTTTACATATGGCACCCTGGCTTACTGTTGTCCTGATAGAGCATCAGAGACTTCAGGAAGAGAACAAAGGCAGTTATCTATTCACCATTTGCAAGGTGCAGCCTGTGCCCAGAACACTGGATCTGATTCATTTATTAACAACAAATGCTTTCATTATATTTGCTGTGTGTTTGTAGTTATGCAGATTTGTTGCTCTACTTTTAAGCCCCAGCCAGGGAGCACTCACATTCTCCAAACCAAACCATGCCACAGTGCGATTGTCCCCTCTCCCTACTCCCCCAGATGCACGCACTCACACTGTACTTTTATCGATCCGAGCCCGGGTGTGCTTTCGTCATTAAGATGTGATTGTTTTGAAAAAAGCAGGAAGTAAAGCTCTCTCTTAACACTGGAACCCACCGTAATGATAAGTCTGTGTTTTTTATTCGGAGTCGTTTGGTGAGCGATTACAGACAGCCCTCCCACATGTCATCATATTGCTTAGTTGATCCGTCAAGTGTGCAGCTCGGACATTCATGTAACCTCGCTGCGCACATCAAAGTTTTTTTACGAAGGCAGATGAAGGTGAGTGGTCGCGCAACTTACGTCTTCACCTTTTGAATCGCACTCCAGCCCACCTCTGCAACCGGGCTGGGGGGCGATTAACCAATCCGCGGCCGGGGGTGGTACAGAGCGATCACACTAGTCAAACGAACCAGGCTTTGGGGGTCAGACGTGCCCGAGCGCGGTTCGGTTTGGATAGTGTGAGTACACCCTCAGACAGCATCTGTCTCAATCCAAAGCAATCTTGTGTGATCTTGGGGATGGAAAAATTTTTAGCATGTTTTTGTCCTAAATGTTATGAACCGTTAGGGTCATATATGGTCCTCTGGGATTTTCATACACCGCAGTCCCTACAGGTCACAGAGGATGGTGTGAAAATCTTACACTGTGCTGTCGTCGAGTAACAGTATGCTTTTATCAGGAAAATGAGAGTGCAAAGCGAAAGAGCGTCTCTGAAAGTTTAACTTTTAAGTGGTGAGTTAGAAAAGCCGAAAACAATGTGAGTTTCACTCCTGTCAAATGAGAACAATTGTCAGGCTACAGTGGGAACGGGCCACATCCAAAATACCCCAGATAATACTGTATATAAATATACTTGCAAAACCCCCCAAAATGTTGCATGTGTTGGTAAGACTGTATCTCACATTTGATATTTTTCCTGATGTTCAGTTTTAGATGTGTTTATGTGTAGGTGTTTGAAAACTGTGCGCTTAGTTAAAAGGAAAACACCATTGTTTTTAAATAATGTACTATATTCCCACCTCAACTTAGACAAATCAATACATACCTCTCTTTTTTCAATGTGTGCACTTAATCTTTATACAGCGCATCGTGAATGTGTTAGCATTTAGCCTAGCCCCATTCATTCCTTTGGATTTATAACTGCGGCCCAGGTCGAAGTGCTGCAAACAAAGTGCTCATCCACCATAGAATATAGTTCTCATTTTTTATCTGCTTTAAAAATTGCCACGTTTTATTTTGTGCCGCCATACTTACTCGTGTTACTACCCATGTAACAGTCTTTAAAGGTGCAGTGTGTACATTTTAGCAGCATCTAGTGGTGAGGTTGCGGATTGCAACCAACGGCTCAGTCCACTGCTCACCCCTAGCTTTTGAAACACATAGAGAAGCTACAGTAGCAAAAAAGTTTGTCCGTTAAGGGCTTCTGTAGAAACATGGTGGGACAAAATGGCGACTTCCACGTAAGGGGACCCTCGGTGTATGTACATAAAAATGTCTCATTCTAAGGTAATAAAAACATAACAGTTCATTATAAAAAGGTCTTCATACACCCCATATAATAATAGTTTTGTATATTATTTTGCATTTCTGTCAAGAGATCCTTTTAAAAATTACACACTGATCCTTTAAATAGGGAAAACATGGAAGTGTTTGGTGGCTTCTAGATTCATCCCTGTTTGGATCCTATAGTAATGAATGGGGCTAGGCTAAATGCTAACACATTCACAACATGCTGTACAAAGATTAAGTGCATGCATTGAAAAAGATAGGTATTTATTAATTCATTTAAGTTGAGTTAAGAACATAGTAAAATATTGAAAAACAGTGTTGTTTTTCTTTTAGGTAGGGCCACGCCAAACCAATATGCCAGCTAAGAAGCGTAAACTGTCAGGGCGTATCACATTGCCCACATGCTGGCTGCGTTTTGGTTCAAAATTTAACTGGCACACCAAAGGGATGGCGGCCAAGTAACACAAACGTTGTTGCCTGCGTGAGATAACTTGCCGTACCAGCAGGTGGCAGTAGTTGGTGTTCATTTCTCAGAACATGAAACCAGAAGAGCTAGTGACTGCTGTGATTCAAAACATAACAAAGCAGCACTTTCTTACAAGTTTCGCACAAATCTTGTTCACCACAAATGGATTTGTGAGATATCTCTAATGGCTTATGAGCAATTTCTTGTTAAATATGTGGCTTAAAATATTCATGTATTTAAAAGAGAGATTAAAAGATAAGATTAGAAATGACTTTGTTGTTTGCTGGCTTTGCCATTTTTGTTTTTTTTTGTGCACTGATTGGCTATGCCAATGGACATGGTAAATCGGCCAAAAAATCTGTGACTTACTTTAGCAGATGGTGCAAACAAGCCGAATAAAGTCAGTCAGATGACGCTCAAAACATGCATGAACGCCGGCCAACGGTTTTAGTGTTAAAGACCGTTTACATTATAATGATAACTATAAACAATATAGTTTTAACATTTTTTATATATTAAAGAAAACAGCGGCGTTCACACCACAGCTATGATAATAAAGATAAGTAAGTAACTGGTAGCGTAATTTTATAATTATATTATATGTCTAATTTATTTACAGTATGCAATATGTGCATTTGATTTTATAATTGATTATCATACTTACCAAACTTTTGCATATTTAAATTTAGGTACAATTCCTAAATTCATGAATAAAAAGTTTTTAGCTTTATGGTCTTATTAAAAAAGCCCCAATAATTAAATTAAAATTAATTTATGTATTTAGTTTTTACCTAACATTTATTTCTTATATTCAAAGTAATGTCCCTGTACACCTTTGAGGTTACTTCATTCGTTTTTTATCACTTCACAGCGTGCACTGCAGTTTAATTATATCATTGTGTGAACAAGTTTCTATTAATATCATACATCCAAGAAAAGCCATATTTTATAATACTAAATTGGTTCTGATTTCAAAACTAGTCTCAAGTACCCATTGTTTCCCCCCATACTCCCTGTTCCGTAAATTACAGTAACAGGGTGGACATCTCTCATGGCAGACGGCGGTCCACAGAGGAGACTGTTCGGTGTTTGAATGGAGACGCTAGCCATGTATTCAGCGCGCTCCACTTCCGTGCTTTGATAAGTCAGGATGTGGCAGTCAGGTCGTGAAGTTCCTCTCCAGCGGGTGAATATTCCACGAATGCTGGAGGTCTATGCGACCCAAGGGCTGCTGGGACTTGGAAGCCCTGTCAGACCAAACAGGATATCACTCCAAATACAGCCCATCAAAGGTGTGACCTGTGTGGAAATCGGCACGGAATAAGGAAAACAACAAGAAACTTCCCGTATGAGCTTCCACCACACTGGCTGGTTATTCCAGATTATAAGGCCATAAGTCAAACCATTGCCTGTAGACCATTCACTTGTTCCTGGGAAGGACACTGGGAAATTCCCAGGACACCAGTTATTTAAGGCAGGGTTTGGCATATCTGGACGGTGTGATTTGTTTCTGATGGCTGAGAATAGTTTTATCTGGTTTTATCTGATATACAGAGGTTGTTTTTTTAACATGTTAAAATGCTGAAGGAGGGGTAACGGGTGATTTAAAGTCCAACAGCATCAGTGCCAGCATTAGCTTGACTGGGCTTTGTTGTGTCCGTTTCCTTTTCATCCTGCTACAGTTTTGATACTGTGCAAATCCCCATGTGTTCTGTTGACTCTTTACTATTCACAGTGTATCAAGATATTCACAGTGTATCAAATCAACTTGTGGGAAACATGGAAGTTCACCTTATTAGACCGGGAGGCTTTTTCGGGTGCCGTTCTTCCTGTGTTTTTGAAGCTTTGATTGTGTTTACAGTGCGTGCAATATAATGTGTTCATGTTTCACGTGTAAAAAAAACGCGGTATTTTTCAAACAATTTACTTATCTGTATAGTGCCATCTTAACTGTCCTAAAAACGAGCGGATGTCTTCCTTGTTCTGTGAAGTCCCTCCTTCAGAAATGCGTAACGAGTTCTGATTGTGTACACTCTTAGAACTAATGTGTTAAAGGGACAGTAAGTAGGGTTTTGTTTTATTAATCAAAATCAATGTCTTTATTCACAAATATGGCCTTGTTGGTGTCAAATGACCTCTGCCAGTGATCTGACTTCTCTTTGTAAGCTTAGAATTTCTTCTCTTTACTTACATTGAACGGGTAAGTCCAATGAGGCTTCCATGTCGTTCTGCCGTATTGATAAACTATCATAGCAGAGAGGGACAAAAAGCACTAACCTACCAACACGTTCCCACAACGCGTTTTCATTCAGAATACGTGAACTAGCTGCAACGGACAAGGAGATCAGTGATTACACAACGGCTACCGTAGCTGCAACACACATTTGGAAAGGCGAGGCGCTAGAGAGCACTGTTCGTTTGAATGCAAAATACAATTTCACCACTAGATGGGGGTAAATCCTACTTACTGTCCCTTTAAAAACAACACATTAGTTTTAAACTTTAAAATCAACACAAAATGACACCTAATGTGTTAAAAGCTTAAAGGAGTAGTCCACTTTAAAGATGGGGTCCATTGACTTTTTATAGTAGGAAAAAAATACTATGGTAAGTCAATGGGCACCATCTATAGAGTGGACTACTCCTTTAAAGCAAAAAGATGTGTAAATTCTTTCCAAGAGTGTAGTTTGTTTAGTGTGTTGTGATTCGATAGCAGCTTAGCTTAGCAGAGCCGTTTGAGCCAAAGCTGGTGACTGACGTATTCCTGTGGGCGGAGTTTAGTCAAAAACTCTTAAATTGACATCATTCAATCGGGAAGTAGAGGGCAGTAGTCCAAACCGCCCGTTTGCTGTAGACTTTGAAAGGAGAATTCTTTAAAGAAAATATATCGCCTGACAGTGAACTTTTATTATTTAGCAGGTATTATTTATAGAGACAGAGCGCAGTTATGCTAATTTGAAAACCACGCCCACCGGGGGGAAAACAATACAAACGTCTCCATTGACTTTGTATTGCGAGCGGCCGCCTACTTGTCATTTCTGGCTTATAACAAAAACAGAATAATGCCTGAAAGCTGCTGTGTGACAAAATGTACAGCTAACAAGCCAAAAAACCCAGAAATACGTTTTTATAAGCTGTCGAGCCGTAAAACCCAGCCTTAGGGAGATAAAAGTGGATCACCGACTACGTTTCCCTCCAGTGGGCGCAGTTTTACTATTAGTAGTACTATGAAAAGTTGCCTGTTTCCACTGTGTGTCTTTAAACGCTCGCTTTTTGGGGTCGACAGCTTATGAAAACTTATTTCTGGGTTTTTTGGCTTGTTAGCTGTACATTCTGTCACACAGCAACTTTTAGGCATTATTCTGTTTTGTGTTATAAGCCAGAAATGACAAGGAGGCGGCCTCTCACAATACAAAGATAATGGAGACGGATAGATTGTTGTCCCCCCGGTGGGCGTGGTTTTCAGGTTATGACGCGTTGCGCTCTGTCTCTATGCTCTTACAGCAACATTCCACACTAACTAAAGTTTGAAAAATAGGATCAGGACAAACATGACCTTTAAATTTGACTGTATAATAAGCTGTAAAGATGGCAATGTTGATTGCTTGCATGTTGTTTCTGTAGCTTAATTGGAAGAGCATTGCATTAGCAGCACAAAGGTTCATGGGTTTGAATTCCCATGCAAAATACATAATAATGAAACTAACTTGAATGCACTTTGGATAAAAGATCATAAATGCATAAATGTTCATGAAATATGCATTTCAGCATGAATGTCATGAATTTAACCATTGAGCGTTTATCGGGCTTCCGGTAAGTTTTAAGTCATCTATTGGTTGATGACTGACTGTACTTAGCTAAGAAGTTTATGCAGAAAAATAATTTGTTTATCAAATAGTTTTTTTTAGTAATGAAAAAAATATTGAACCATAAACCCACATAAACCTTGCTCTTCCTTTAACTGAAGTCAGTACAAGTGTAAATAATGATTGATACATTGAGATGCCAGGTTCGGTTTAGTGGGAAATTTTCAAGTTTATGCCATCATCGTAAACAAAGGAAAAGTCATATGGCAGTCAGATAAGCTACTTATTTGCACAGACAGTTTCTTTTTAAGGCAAAGCTTTTATTAAAGTATGTAATATGTTGATCACACATATCCATAATGAAGAATCAGAATCTGGTTGTTTTAGTGACTATAAAATATGGAATTGGGTGCTGTGTATGGATTGCAAGTGCCCAAAACTTTGTGTTAATATCTTGATTTGTTTTTTTTCTGTTGAGGGGTGATTAACATATTTGTGACTTGAAACGGACAGAAACTTGCATGGCTTGTGCTGCCTCTATATGGGGGGCCAAATGTAAACTGCTGCTTTTTGCCCTCCAAACCTGCCGGTGGGTCATGTGACTTAATCCTCTGCAAAGTGATTTTTCCACTTTTTCCCACGGTTCTTTATCATAGTACAAACAGGTGCCGTTGGCTTTTATTGCACGCCAGTACGTCTCTGGTGCATTTCAGGCATGGAGCTACCGCTTCCTCCCCGGCCTCCTATTGTGGCATCCATCATAGTTTTTGAGCCCTTCCTGTTTCCTGTTGTTCACCCTTTCCAGCTGGCAGCTTGCCCTGCCCGTCTCTACCTGGAAGCTGCGCTGTGGAGTTGGAAGGGCGTCGGTGGCATCGCTGGGCATTTTCCCCCAAATGAAGACACCCCTGGGAACGGCCGCATGCACAACCAACGGCACACATTTTTGCCTCTGAATAAAAGCCCTGCGTGTTTGATCTTTGTACTGCTGTTGAAGGCTATCAGATGGTGATTATCAGTGACAAAGCACCTGGAATACCTGTGTAAAAGATTAGGCTGTTGTTGTGTAAGTCACTTTATTAAACACACATCTGGACTCTAATAAACATAAAATATCACCCCATTGTTGACATTTGCATAGAAATCAGAGCAGCTTTTTATTTCTTTTTAACAATTTGTTTCGAACACACCATTGCAAGACCTATTGACTTGGTAACCTTGACAATTAGGTACAGGTCCAACCTGTTTTACTTTTAAGTCACGGTTTGCATACTTCTGCACGTTTCTGACAGATTCTTACTGTTTTACGCTTTCATATTTTGTATGTGCTTTTTTATGATATACCTTAGAAAAAAGCTGTAGACTAGCCAAGATCTTTTGTGCTGCCACCTTCTGGTTATTAAAATAAGTACTAGTTTTTTTGTTCACCTGGGACTAATATAAGCCCTGCAGGGTACACGTTGGTCGGTCGTGCAAAGCTTTGTTGAAGTAGGACACCAGTTGTTATACATTATAACAAACAGGTTTTGTTAAAGACACAGGCAGTAATGTAGGGTAGGATTTTATCCCTTGAGATTTCCTTGGCTAATGGAAAAAGTATGCTTTGAATTTATTACTAATGCATGATGCTGTTGCTTAAATCGTTTTTCTACAGAAATGAATCATACTTCAAATTGTGTGGCTTGAGACTGGAACTAAAATTTTTACCTGATAGACAACACAATATATAAATAATTACTAAGGGTAGACTCACATCAACATAAAATAGCTCTTAAAGGCACACTCCACTTTTTTGAAAATATGTTCATTTTTCAGCTCCTCTAGAGTTAAACATTTGATTTTTACAGTTTTGGAATCCATTCAGCTGATCTCCGGGCCTGGCGGTACCACTTTTAGCATAGCTTAGCATAATCTATTGAATCTGATTAGACCATTAGCATCACGCTAAAAATTAACCAAAGAGTTTTAATATTTTTCCTATTTTAAACTTCACTCTTCTGTAGTTACATCGTGTATAAGACAGACGGAAAATTTAAAGTTGCGATTTTCTAGGCAGATATATCTCATTCTCGCGTAATAATCAATGACTTTGCTGCCGTACCTTGGCTGCAGGAGGCGCAATGATATTATGCAGTTCCTGAAAATAGTCCCCTGCTATTGAAAGTTACCAAGGGGACTATTTTTGGGCGCTGCGTAATAATATAAACCCATTTATATTCTGTATTGTAACCTATCTACAGTAGGTGTATCAGGATAATCATGTTTGAGAAAAACATGTTTGATGAGACTTTATTCGTTGAAAATCAACTGGATCATGAGAAGATGTCTCGACAGTTTGTGATGTATTGGATAATAAATGGATATCCACATGACGGGTAATTTGTGGTGTGACCTTTTTCAAACTTGTTCTCTTAAAATATAGCACTGTGATCTAAATCAGTGGTTCTCTTGGTCTTGGAGGGTCACTGTCCTGCGAAGTTTAACTTCAACCCTAATCAAACACATCAGAAAAAATCCAATCTAAGGCTGTAGGATAACTTGGAAATGACTTTTAGGTGTGTTTGATTAGGGTTGGAGCTAAACTTAGCACGACAGTGGCCATCCAGGACCAGGAATGCCCACCCCTGTTCTAGAGGGTTGGGGTGCTCAAATTGTCATATATGTAAGTGGGTGCCCCAAGGAAATGGGGATTGAAACCACTGGTTTTCATATTTTAGGCATATACTTAATTTTTCCACTAGAGGGCAGTATTTGATAATCTTAAATGCAATCTGTCTTCAGCCTGTAATCAATTTAGTATGAACCCCACCACACCTCCCTCACATTTTTCTTGCAATCACATGTTCAGACCGTACGAATACAAAATAAATAAATGCATACTTTTTCCTGATTCCTCACCATATTGGTCATGGTTTACTCATATTCACTTAGGCTGTGTTTGCTGAACTTCTGTCTGGTAGATGTCACATGATTACCTTAATGCATTTAGCACAGATATTTTCTCCCCTTGTGATGAAAATTCCCTTTCAATGCCACTTTTCTCCCACTCTCATTGAGTGATTGTTCTGGCACGTATATATCTTTTTGAAGCCAGACTTTTTGTTGGCATTGGTATCAATGACTAAATATGGGCCGAAAACACTCTACGCAAGTATGTGAATGCAGCCGCTTTAAGTTATGCAAGTTAGATTTCATGCTTCATTGGTAACTCTGTCGCCCCCTTGAGTGCTGAGGTTTGTTGCCGGCAGAGAAACGCAAGAGCGCACGCTAAGTATGTGTAACAGGATTGTACGCTCGCAGGGTGTTTTCTGAGAATTCGTGTCTATGTTTACATACTTGAGTAAAGGAATGTTTCTCTGGTGGTCGTTTAATACACTTTCATTTAAAGGTATTTTAGGTACACTAAGAAGTTTTCTGACAATAAAGCTTCATGACATATATATATATATTATTGTGTTATTGCAAAGTCATCATGATTTTCATTTATGACCTAATGTCAGATATGCTCAGACAAAGTATATACGGTTTTAGTAGGGTATTTTGATTCATTGTCCTCTCATAATGCAGGGTTCCCACGGGTCCTTGAAATCCTTGAAATTTTGAATCTGGGGGAAAAAAATTCAAGGCCCTGGGAAGTTTTGAAAATATACATACATAGATACAGGTCATTGAAAGTGCTTGAATCTATTTTATGCAAGAAGTTTTCTGGAAAAAATCCATATTATTCCCTGTGTATGAAGGATAATATCTTTAAATTTCTAGACTTTTTAAGCACACGTGCTAAATGTTTGCTTTAAATGCTTATATCTTCTGTATGCCAATGTTGATTCATACCAAAATGTTTGTGTTTGACACATGAAAACGTCTTTGTTGTTCCCATGAGATGGGAAACGAGACGCTGCGTCTCCCTTGCCATACTTCATCGTCCCTGTAATGCCGTCTTTGGTAATATTTCAGATAGCGATATACTTCCTGGCTCCCGCATCACCTTATCTTTGTCGTTAAGCCTCATCATTGGTTGAATTTGATAAACACATTCAGACGCACTTACTCCTGAGGCGTCCCCAAAGTGTCATCGCAGTGACGCAGCGCAAGTTTCCACGAAAGGGAACTGTAACAATGTATCTAAAAGGCAACACAATGTAACCTTGCTGTCACTTGAAATGTGTCCCAACATTAAGTCCTTGAATTTGAGGTTATTGGACCTGGAAAGTCCTTGAAAGGTTCTTGAATTTGACGTTAACTAAGGTGTGGGAACCCTGTAATGTATTAAACCATCGGATTAAATGACAAGTGCTTCCCTGATACACGTCCATTTCCTGAATTTGTTTAAATTTGAAGTAGTTGTCATTAATGCAGTCATTACTTTTGCCTATATATATAAAAAAAATCAACAACAATTCTACACTCTCAGAAAAAAGGTGCAATAGTTGTCGCTGGGGTTTTACTTTTTAAAAAGTTCCTAATATGTACCATTTTGGTACAGATATGTTCCTTTGATGTACCAATATGCACCTTTTAGGTACAAAAGTGTACTTTTTGTTCCTAAAAGTTGCATGTTGGCACCCCAGTGACAACTTTTGTACCTTCTTGTGCCTGTTTTCTGAGAGTGTACTGTTCAGACAAATAATGCTAATGTACTTTATATTAAATCTGTACATGCAGATTATTAATAACACTATGAATAAGTCTGATTGATAACCTGCAGACAGTTAAGTTAATATTGCTAATGTGCATGTATTTTGCAATAATACACTGTTAGAAAAAAATGGTCTGTACCTAAATGGTACATATTAGGACCTTTCTAAAGGGTACTGCCCCAGTGACAGCTAGGGACCATTTTGTATTATTTGTATTATTGCATTTGATACCATTATGTATATTTGAGGTACTAATAATAAACTGTTGTTGGTAACAGTATGTACTTCTGAGGTATTGCTGAGAACTTTTTAGGTGCAAAGATGTGCCCCAGTGACAGCTAGGGGTGCATTTTTTGACAGTGTACCATGTATTCTACATATTTCATAGGCTTTTGTTTATCTTTATGTCTTGACTTCATGTAGTATTTTCTTGTAAAGATGTTTTGGGCACCAACCACAACGGTGAATTGTGAATGGAATTAAATTGATAAGTCGAAGTGTCCTTTAGCCATTAGTTTTGGATTTTTTATTAACAACATAACACCCGTAATTATTTACATTTATATTATTTAGTTTTTGGGTGTTTAGAATTAAAACGTCTGTGTAAAATAAATAAATCAATAATATTAATAATAGCAATTAGGAGTGAGCGGAGCACAAACTAACGCGGGGTTAATTGTAACACAGCTACTCTACATATTTATACAAATATCTGATATAGCAATCTGTGCTTTTGGTATTTTTCTCTTACTGCCAGAAGATGTTCTCCTGTGAATTTGTGAAAAGTTTTGATGTCTTTTTCGTTAAGATATTGAAGAAAGAGTGTTTCGGAGGTATAAAAGTAAATTTCTTCATCTTATGTTTTTTTGATTTCTAAGTTGGGTGTGTAAGTCACCAAATCCAACCTTATATTATTAATCTTGTTACGTAAAACATAACACCATTTCGAAACATGTAAACAACTCCTGTAACTGATAGCTGGGAATAAAATTATTTTTACTCCAGAATGACAATGAAATAAAACCAATGTAAATACTATTAAACAAAATAATAACTGTTAATATAATATCAGGGGAAATAACTTAAAATGATGTTTTTTGTCTTAATTGTGCATCCCTTTAAAAAAAAACTATTTATATGCATAAATGCATAATACAAGGATGTTTAGATGAAGGAGCATGGATGGATAAATGTGTGGATATCTGTCTATTATAGGCAGATATATAAACAATATCCACCTTTAGTAAATAGACAGAATTCGATTTAATTATTTGTGTTTAAACAAAATTTTCGAGCAGGTGTTACAACAAACCCTTTGTTTGTTATGGGGTAAGTTGTAACGTATGCACTGCTGTCACTTTTGTTGTAATTGTACAATTCAATTGTAATTTAAGTGTTTATTTGTAGCAGAGATGTGTGTGTTGATTGTGTAAAAAATCATTTAAATGATTGTAGTTAAAAATTATAACTTAAATATTTTTAAATGATAGAGGTGTTCGGTTGTACCCCGCTCTCCCCTACAATAATATTCATGACTGTGCAGTCTTAAATTAACTCAAAATGTATGTGTGCTGTGTTGTTTAGCCTAGAAACATGCTAATCTCAACTTCCGTTGCAATAAATCGAGTGGAGAATATCTCGCACGCTTCACGTGAGTGACTTTATTTATGTTGCTGCCTTGTAGTTTTCCAAATCATTTAAATATGAGGTTCCACTTGGGTCAGGGTGCTGCCAATGTAGACGGCAGACTGCTCGTTATAAATACGGCTATACATAGCAAACCAGATAAAGACCTTCAGATGTCAAATCCCCTCGGTTACACCAAAAAGGCAAATAAGAAATGTTATACTGACTGCATTTATATTTGTTTTTACTCAGAAGGCCTTGACCGCATTAGGCTGCCATTACCCGACCCATCGCAATACAATGCCTCAAACCCGCGCATTATGCATGTCAAATGTGCTCGAACAGAGGGCCCCAGCGGCTTTGATCTTCCTCCTGTAGACTGTATGGTAGGAAGCTTTTGATCTGTTAAATGATCTGATCTGTTTTAGCAGTATTATGGCCTGGCTTTATGTGTGTGTGTTTTGGCGGCCAGTTCGACTTCCATCCGATGCGATTTATTGCCTAGTTTTTATCTTCCGTTTTCTCGTTCATTGTCATGACGTCAATCGACCAGAGCCCTCCGCCAGCAGCTTACAGAGAAAAGGCATATTTTTCAGCAGGAAATATATTGGGTGCGAGCTCGGCCCAGAACAGTGTGGTAACTCTCTCAGCCCATATGATTTCAATGGAGGCACTGTGCGGTAGACTTGTTTTTTTCTTGCGCAGAAAGTTTTGCTCAACCAGATGGTGTCAACAGATGTCAGATGGCTTCGTGATGCGTTTCTGTTTCTGTACACAAAGCATAAGACAACAATGCAACTTTTCATCTCATACCTTTCTTTTCCTCTTTCTACCTGTCTGCAGTGCTTCAGGACGTTGTGCTGTAAAGGACCTCCTCCTCCCAGGCCAGAGTATGACGTGGTTTGCATAGGTCTGACAGGCTCTGGGAAGACCAGTCTGCTCTCCAGACTTTGCAGTGAGGCAACGGACAACATTGTTCCTACAACAGGTCAGCCCACCATCAGAGAGCAATACCAGACATGACCTCCAAACACAAACACAGATTTCCGCACTTCCTCTTTAATGAACACTTTATATACTTCCTCTTGTATATAGTCCTTTAAAGGGTTAATTAAATCTAGAAGTCTGTCACAACGCAGGTGTACTTTGTTTTGTACGATGGAGAAAAATACAAAAGGTCCCGCATTCTTTCGTGGGTTGCAAATCTTTAATAGGTAGCAGGGTTTTGATTAAAGAAAGTCTTTGAGCGAAAAAAGTTTTGCAAGCTACGAAGCTCAAGCGGGACTCGACCGTATTGACAGCACGACCACCCAGGTGTGCGAAAGGTGTTTATTTCTGACTTTCTTTTATGAAACCCTCATGATAACTTTGTTTAACTTTCATTTGCAGGTTTTAGCATTAAAGCCGTGCCATTCCAGAACGCCATTTTAAACGTGAAGGAACTCGGAGGTAAATGATTTTTTTTAATGCATCATAACTTTTATTAACCTACATCACATCTGTGATCATTTCGAAACATGATTTCGCGTCTAAGTATTTTGAAAAGTCAACTTTGGCAACCAGGAATATAAATGTTATTTGACACAGATGTGACATGGGGACCCAGCCCGAAAGGATAGAGAGTCATTTCTTTGATGACTAATAGTTTTCTCTTCAAGGTAAATTGAACCCCAGGAAGCGCCGGTGCTTGGATGCAACACGCAAAGGAAATGTTTTAGATGTCAGTCGTTCAGTGAACCCGCGCCATCTTGGCCCACGTTTTCATTTTCGTATGAGTGATGGACCGCAGCTTTGAGTCTGTCTTTAAAATGAATGAGTGATGATGTGAAAAGAAGTGTGTCGAAGATGCGGAAAACTCTGGGGGAAGGGAGGGCTCGATAGGTGAAGAGACAAAGTTGGATTCGTATGGGAGCGAGAATAATGCCCAACGTTTGAAAGAAGGGAGTCGGGTGAATGCATTCAAGTCTAAATTATGTTTAAAGGAATAGATTACTCAATATCAAACATGTACGATTTAATTTTTCAGAGAAACACAAAGATATGTTTTTCTTTCAGTAAAAGTAAATGGTGACTTTGGTTTGTTATTTCAGAGCTGCGTGTCACCCTTTACTTTTATTTAAAAGGGAAAAAGCATTAACTTCCTGTCTGGCATCTCATTTTGTGGTCTGGGGACCAAAGAAAGTCTACAGGTTTGGTACAATTGCAGTAGTTGAGTAAATGATGATAGAATTAAAGTGAAACGGGAGAGGAAAAAATAACGTTAAATGATCTTTAAATCGATTAACCTCTGGATTCTCCTTGAAAGCAGGCGTAATTATGTCCTCTATTTTCCTTTTGAGGACTTCGGGAACCTTTTCTCTAGACCTTTGAAGAGTTCAGCTCAATGTCAGGGGCATACGGAGTGTGACCTCTTTTTCCCCAAAAACATCAGTGTTGGGTTACGGCTGGGACATTAACCTTGAACCTGACGCGGAAAGCTCATGTCACGTTTTATTGATGGAGGTTGAGCGCCAGCTTGACACGCTCGCTCTCCCGTCGTTTCCGCCGCGATCGTCGAGACGGTTTACCGTTTTCTCGTGTTATTGGTTGGTCTACTCGTCTGGCCCGTGTTTTGGGTCTGCATGAGTGATTTCAGGAAGCCAGGAGACGTTCAAAGCGCTGTGCCGTCTGTGTGTATTACCCAACAGTATCATGATGACACCCTGTGTGATCTACCAGGCTGACAGGCGCAGCGGAGAGTAGGCACCACATGCTCACATTTACCATCGCATAGCGCCATCTGAAAGCACTTAGCAGGCTCTCTCTACTTTCCCACTTGCTCTCGCTCGTACTTTCTCTGTTTCTCTGGACCACGGCCATGATGTAATGATTTCTGCGAAAATCTGCTTTAGTTGCATTATCACATGAGATTGTAATGCACCAGTCAGTTGCAGATAAACGCTGCTGCGTTCCGTCACATTGTTCTTTTGGTTATGCACATGTTTATACGTTCGGAATGAAAGTAAACCACTGCTTTTCAAAGCTCGCGTCTGCACAAGACCTCCCAGCTTTTCATTGATTGTTTTTTTACACAGCCAGTAGATGGAGACTTCAGGGGAAAACCGTAGTCACACAACCGGTGAAGATGTGCTGGTGAAAGTTTGCGACGGAGCCCACCTAGGAAACGGTGTCGGAAATGAGCTGTTTAAGTTAACCGATTGCGCGTTAACGTTTCGTGGCACTTTCTGTAATGGCAACAGCAGATCAAACATTAGTTAATGAGATGAGTCAGTCTCGGACATGGGCTGTCTGTGAGGATCACAAATATTTATTGTGAGTCACAACTTGTCTAAACATCTGCAGAAAACATTATTATTTCTTTGGCCGGGTATCGCAAAGTGTGTTTGCTGTTGCTGTCAGGGTTGCATGACAGCGGTTGGAAAGCTGTTGCTGAATACCGCAGTGGATAATACTAAATGAGAACGGGAAGCATTACATTGTTCATGGTACACAGTGATGATATCGTGCAGTTGGGTGCTAAAACCCTACTTGATAGGTGGAGCGCGCTTGAACCCAACAGTTTAGGTGCCGATAATTTGGCGAGGCGTGACTAAGAGCTCAATTTGCGGTGTGACAAAGCGCTCAGAAGTTTGGAACCAGAACCATTAGACTCTGGTCCAGTGCGTTTAGCAGCCAGCGGTGTTGGAGAAAGAGTTCGCACAGCTGCTTAGTGTCAAGCAAATAGCTTGTACTTTCTGGCAGAACTTCAAGAGCTTTGAATTAAGCTGTTGGTTAATCTCTGCCGTTGATTTAAGATGTCACCTGTTGATTAGATTTGTCAAAAAGTTGCGTGTAGAGGAACTGTGCGCTATCGTCGCATTTGCGCCCAGGACGAAGCATGCTCGCAATTAATGCCATGCATTCCATTCGTGAAACTCACGAGGACGAGAGGTATAGACAAACCGGGCTGTGTTTTTTCATGGTTAGGGTACAGGCCCCACTGTGACTCACTTTAACCAAAGCCATGCTGCGCTTGTGTGTCTTGGTGGCCACATTTTTGTACCCCCAAATTGCTGTGCTCAAGAGAAACCATATGTTCACTGTAAAAGTGGGCCCATTTGAACTGTGCTGTAGACTGGCCGTCAGAAGAAACCATTTTAATATGCTCTCAGGGTCGACTTTAAAGAAACGCCGTGTCGTTGATCGCGCTTCGTTTGGATGCGGCTTTTTCCCCGAGAAGAGCGCATGTTGGCATGCATTCTCGTAGTGTTAAAAATGCATAATGCAATATCCGCATTGATATATCCTTTTTGAAAGAAGGTCAGGGTCCTCACCTAATGCGTTCCAGCAACGTACGAATTGATACTGTGTCGAAATACACCATAGTCTCTTTACTGTTCAGTTGCCAATTTCCCCTCCTCTTTAAAGGTTTTGGGTTGATTTACAGTACGTTGTCCAGGAAAGCCCCCTATTTTCTGCAAAGGGGTTAATGTGTGTATTAAATGTTATGACTTCCTCACCGAGACCCTGATGGTGTGAAACCGCATGTTATTGTTTGCAGGAGCAGACTCAATTAAGAAGTACTGGAGTCGGTATTACCAGGGTTCACAAGGAGTGGTTTTCATGTTGGACAGCGCTTCATCCGAGGAGGATATGGAGGTGGCGCGTACGGAGCTTCACTCAGCCCTGCAGCATCCTCAGCTCTGCACGCTTCCGTTCCTCATACTGGCCAACCACCAGGACAAACCTGCCGCCCGCTCTGTACACGAGGTAACCTGATCCTCTTCTAATAATTTCCTTCCTCGTCCCGACTGGCCACCGGGACAAACCTGCCGCCTGCATACTCACTTAATATGTCACATCGTCGCCGTCCTGGCCGACCACCAGAACAAACTTTCTGTGCCCGATCTGTAACCAGATACTCCCTAATACTAGACCCTTCAGCATCTTTGGCTCTGCAGATTTTCCTTCCTCAGACTGGATGACAGGACAAATCTGTACAAGCAGTAACCTGATGCTCATATAATACACCCATTCAAGAGAAATCATAATGCTTATGTCAAAAAGGTAACTCAATATTTACATACAAAAGGGTAATAGTCATTTTTATTGCAAACTCTTTTTGACATAATGTCTGTCTGAAAGAAACACATAATAAACATCAGCTTCGGACATAATTTCCAGAACAAATGAAAGACAGGACTGCATACAGTACAAAATATGCATAACATTGCACATGTGAGACGCATGGTTTTGGATGTGGCCAGTACTGTAAAAACTGTGTTTTTTGGTGATTGTAATTCAAGTCGCTGCCAAGATTTGTTGTAAACTGAATTGGACAAGATAAACTTTTCTAAAGTCATAGTCAACATGGATGCAATTTGAATCACACAATATTATTATTAGATTATTTATCACCTGGTCACCATTTGCTGTATGATTTCTGCTACATCCAAGTTTAGGAACGCCATTGTCACGAATATAAATGGGATCTCACGAATTGTAGAGCTATTCAGACACCTGTCTGAATTTGTTTGTTTAAGGGCTGTACATGAAAACGTCACTGGCTATCGTTCTGTTTCGTCCTCCAGGCAGGATGGCGATGGGGTTGCGCCTGTAGTTTTGTCTCTGGGGATCTACTTGTTGTGTGCAAACATTGACAGGCCACAAGACATTTTTCCAGAGATCTACATGACTCGGCTTACCAACTTTCTCAGGCTTTTCCCACAATAAGGCATTGTGTTGTTGAGAGCCCAAAAACTCAGTGGTGTGGAGAAACACTACAGCTGTTGTCTCGCCTCATAAGCGTATATTCATTTTACTGATCACTCTATTTGAGATCCCTTCAGACAATGTTTCAAAAGCAAGTGGCATCAAAATGAAGATGAATTGCTTACTGCTGTTAGTAATAGCAAACAGTCTGAATGCGTGGCATGCCTCTGCCGTCGCATTTCTATTTTAATGATCCCCTTGTCACTTTTATGTTTGCCGGATTGAGTTACTCAGCCTGTGTGTCTTCGCAGGAATGATTTGGTGTGTGTGTCACTTGGACGATCCCGCGCCGATGGGTTTTAGCTGCGGGCGTGAGCGCGCACACATCTGCTCTGAGTGGAGAAATCGGTAAGCGGGCTGCAGGGTATCGCCAATGCACCGAGCGCTAATTAACTGGCTGGGAAGCGGTCCTGAGTGAGCAGTAAATATCTGCCTTTGGAGAATAACGCATCCCATTTCACTGGTGTGTCAAAACGGGGCTTTTCAGCTGGCAGCCGCACTCGCTCGCGTTGCTGGAGATGCAACATCGCTTACGTAAGCCACGGCCGAGATAGGACCCGACCAGCTTGTTTTCCGTTAAATTGCTCTCAATCGATTTCAAACTGGATCAGATCTCACGGACCTCCTATGGGCATTTTTGAAAGGGGAAAAGATCCGCAGAGTAAAAAAAACAATACTGGCCGCGTTTTTCGGTGATTGTAAGAGAAATTGTTGCCAGGATTTGTTGTAAACTGATTCTGCTGTTTTGAATTGAATTATGTTAGCGTTTTTGACATGTGTACAAAGAAAATTGCATTGCAACAAAAAGACAAACATTTGTGGCATATCAGATGTTCCAGTCGTTTTTTAAGACAATGCTTCGTCTGATCTTAATTGACTAATGTCACCACTGTTTATGAAAAGTACATATGAATTATTTGTCGGTGTACTTGGAACGACTCTCCGATGTGTTGTCCAACAGCCAATTAGAGAGTAGTTCTAAAGTCCTCGGCCAATAAGAAAACTCGGCACTGCAAAACAGCTTTGCTGCTAAATGTTTTCTTGAAACACAATTCTCCCCATACACCACTTCATCTGCACGCGCTAGTCTATGGAGATATCTCAGATGTTTCATTTTTGCCAGATTAAAATTGCAATAACTCAAATCATATCCAGTGGAGGTCTGCTTTGGATTTCGGTTTACATTGGAGTGGCCTGGGATGCCAGCATAGACCTGCTTTGTTTAATACTTCATACTTTAGGTGTTAACTGTTATGGATCATCTGTTATGTGGATGACCATGTCAATACAGGTTTAAATCCAGTGTTTACTTCTGAGGTGTACCGAGTGACCCATTTTTGTCACCCTGAAAAATTACTGTATCCACTGAGATATCCGGATATTAAAGGGATAGTTCACCCAAAAATGAAAATAATGAAATTAATGACTCACCCTCATGTCGTTCCAAACTCGTAAGATCTCCATTCATTTTTGGACACAGTTTAAGAAGTTTTAAATTTAGTCCGAGAGCTTTCTCACCCTCCATTGAAAATCTATGTACGGTATACTGTCTATGTCCAGAAAGGTAATAAAAACATCATCAAAGTAGTCCATGTGACATCAGTGGGTCAGTTAGAATTTTTGAAGCATCGAAAATACATTTTGGTCGAAAAAATTACGACTTTATTCAGCATTCTCTTCCGGGTTTGTTGTGAACCGCGTGCACGAAACTGCAGTGACGATGCTGACGTGTTATCTGGTGCGCCCCAGCTTTTTTCATTGCCCGAGCTTCGTTTACAGTCTGATGGAGACGCACTAAGTTTGAAAAAAAAAATCTTTGCAAACATGTCAGAGGATAACACGTCAGCAGCGTCGTACGTCAGCAGCGTCACTGTGCGCGCGCATTCGCAACAGTTTGAAACAGACAAAGAGAAGAGAAGACAATGCTGAAAAAAGTCATAATGCTTGTTATTTTTGGACCAAAATGTATTTTCGAAGCTTCAACAAATTCTAACTGACCCACTGATGTCACATGGACTACTTTAATGATGTTTTTATTACCTTTCTGGACATGGACAGTATACCATACATAGATTTTCAATGGAGGGTCAGAAAGCTCTCGGACTAAATCTAAAACATCTTAAACTGTGTTTCCAAAGATGAACGGAGGTCTTACGAATTTGTGAGGACATGAGGGTGAGTAATTAATGACATTTATTTTTGGGTGAACTATCCCTTTAAATTGAATAACAGAAGTTGAGCAAGGTATCTGATTTCTGTTTAATCTGATTCTCCTGCTAATCTGATTTTATTATATCTGTCTCCAGTACTTTTTGAGTTTTGTTGGTAGTTAGTAGTGAAACAACCATATAGAAAACACATTATCCAAAAAAACTTATCAGTAGAAAATATTTTAACTAAAGAGAAATTCAAATGACTATGAATATAGCAGTTCGATCATACATTTAGATTTCACATCTGACTGGTTATATCTTCAAAAGCTTTTCTTCTTAAGTCCAGCTTAACCAAACATTTATGAGCTCATGGGATCTACAGGATGAGGTTGGAGATTACACACCGGCGACAGGGCTTTAGACAGGTTCATCCAGTTTTCTTTTTCCATGTAACACCCCCATAAATCAGTACGGTTGTGATTTCAGCATAAGCACAATACTCCCGGTTCCCTAGATCTTTAAATTCATCATCTTTAAAGCACACCCGTACACATTCAGACAGACACATTTTTATTTGGCAGCTGTATCATGTCTCATTCAGTTTTTTTCCAGCGTCCCACAATGAGAGTTGCGTTAAAGACTGCATGTCAAGTTAAAAATAGTCAATTTTTTTTAAAATACGTCTCGAGAGCCCCGCATCCTGTTCTGTTCTGTAGCACCCGTCCAGCTGTCTTTTGTCGCTAAAGTCTGTCTTACTGAAACGCTCCCCCAATGAAACATTGTCTGATCATGGTCAGGCGAACCTGAAACCAGCTTTCCTTAACACATATTAGTCGTGTCATTCTCCAATGAACAGATGATTTAAAAAATTAGATTTTGCATATCTTTAATGTAGATGGCATCGTTTGGACCATTTACCTAGCTTAACATTGAATTTTTTCCCAACTGTGTTGTAATGAAATTGTAATCAAGCTTGCGGATTCGGCCTGGAAGGAGCTGAGTTTCGTATTCTTGGAAAAACAAATTTTTCTGGACGACCCAGTTTGCATTGACTGCTTGATTAATTCCTGTTTTCCTCTGAGCTTCATAAGGATGGGACGAAAAAGTAAATGTAGTACCTGTTGATGTAAATGAGTGTGAAAATAATACAAGACTTTAAAAAATGTGACAGCTGGGACCTATTGCACTGATAATGAATAACTCCGTGTACAACCTCTTTCTACATCTATGTGAAATATTACCCATAATATTCTCACAAAAGTGAACATTTACTTACCCTCATGCCATCCCAGAAATAGATGACTTCCTATCTTCAGTTGAATTATTTTATATTAAAATGCCTCTCTGTTAACCATAAAATGTTAGCCAACATTTTAAAGTTCCAAAAAGCACATCCATCATTAAAGTTATACAATTGCCTGAATTAATTAATCAAGTTGGTTAATAAATGTTGTCTAAAGAAACAAAACATTTGTGAGAGAGCTTATTGAGATATAAACAACCAAATCTTAGCAGTTTATTCAAACATGGCAGCATGTCAATAATATATATATCAACAGGTACTAAATATCCTTTTTAGTAAATACTAA